>NC_060186.1:33533702-33829297 GCF_021184085.1 Oncorhynchus gorbuscha
CAAAACATGACAAGTACTCTCTTGAATTAAACGCTGTTACCTGACTTTTAAGACCGGGGCTCTGTCCATTTCTTATAAAAAGATTGGGTCTTACAATCCCATAGAATGCATTGACAGAGTAATTAATTCTGATTGAGAAATAATACAGAGGAATTTAGAATTTGACTAACACTGTCATGTGCCTTTTACCTCAGGAGTGGATTCCGTCTGGTCACCCAACTATGAAGGCCGCATTGGTGGAGTGCTGCAGAGATGGTTGGCCTTCTGGAAGGTTCTCCCACCTCCACAGAGGAACATTGGAGCTCTGCCAGAATGACCATCGGGTTCATGGTCACTTCCTGACCAAGAACCTTCTCCCCAATTGCTCAGTTTGGTTGGGCGGCCAGCTCTAGGAAGTCTTTGTGGTGCCAAACTTCTTCCAATTAAGAATGATGGAGGCCATTGTCTTCTAGGGGACCCTCAATCCTGCAGACATTTTTTGGTACCCTTCCCCAGATCTTTGACTCGACACAATCCTGTCTCCGTGCTCTACGGACAATTCATTCAACTCATGGCTTGGTTTCTGCTCTGACATGCACTGTCTACTGTGGGACCTTATATAGACCGGACTGTATCTCAACCGGTAGTGATTGGGAGTCCCATAGTGCGGTGCACAATTGGACCAGCGTCGTCTGGGTTTGGCCGGTGTAGGCCGTCATTGTAATTAAGAATTTGTTCTTAACTGACTTGAATAAAGGTTAAATTAAAAAAAATATTTAAAAAATAGACAGGTGTGTTCCAAATCATGTCCAATCAATTGAATTTACCACAGGTGGCTCCAATCAAGTTGTAGCAACCTCTCAAGGATGATCAATGGAAACAGGATGCACCTGTTCAATTTTGAGTATTATAGCAAAGAGTCTGAATACTTATATAAATAAGTACATTCTGTTTTTTATTTTTAATACATTTGCTAAAATGTCTAAAAACCTGTTTACACTTTGTCATTATGGGGTATTATGTGTAGATTGACGTGGGGGAAAAAAATATTTAATCGCTTTTTGGAATAAGGCTGTAACGTAACAAAATGTGGAAAATGGGAAGTGTTCTGCTTACTTTCTGAATGCACTGTATACTTTAGCATTTAATATTTATTTTTATACTTTAGTCAAGTTAAAACCAGTCTTTTTACTCAAGTAGTACTTTACTGGGTGACTCACTTTTTATGAAGGTGTTTTTAGTTTTTACACCACTGCATATGTGATACAGTAAAGAGAGTTGATTTGTCTTTTTGAGTGTGATGTTGTGTATACGCCACAAGATGGCGATCCCCTGCAGACATGTTGTTTCAAAGCGTGGCCCTGAAATGCAGAAAAGAGGTAGGAGTAGGGCAGGAAAGTTCTGCACAAACTACAAGAGAAGCTTCTTAAGAAGTAAGAGGAAACCCATAACAGTGACTATGTCCTATTGGGAAAGTACAGGTTAGGCATTAGGGCTCTTTTCCAATACACTTTCAGCAGCTGTCACCATACAGTAGTTCGATTTGAAAACTAAAGATTGATTGGGTGAAATATATATATTACAAATCTAATGTAAAATTAAACTAATTAATGATCTATGTAGAGGTGAGTGGGGTCATTTGAGCCAAAGGGGTAAGTTGAGACACCAGGGTACAGTGGTCCTTCTGTAGCTCAGTTGGTAGAGCATGGTGCTTGTAATGCTAGGGTAGTGGGTTCGATCCCCGGGACCACCCATATGTGGAATGTATGCACACATGACTGTAAGTCGCTTTGGATAAAAGCGTCTGCTAAATGGCATATATTATTATTATTATTAAAGCAACCTATTTGTGTTGAACACTACATTAGATTAATTTGGTCCTATGGTGTGACCAACAGACATAATATACTTCTCAAAATGATCACAATCTATCTATCATAATTTGTATCGAAATAAGAAATTAATGAAGAAAACCATATAGCAGAGGTGGCACCACAGGTTCAAATGTGTTGTGGCAAAAAACGTGTATGTGTCTTTTCTGGGGCCTAGAGTATTTTCTGGACTCTGGGTCCTATTTGTAAGCTATGGCAGGGTCCAATGTTATCTTTTTTTTCTCACTGGCCCGACTGGGTCAAATGGCCAAAAATCTACTGGCTTGAACAGAATTTCTACTGGCCCTGACATCAGCGTAGTTTTAAATTCATTGGGGGTAATACATGGACTATAGGTGGCATGCTTTCTCTCTATATGCAGCTGTTAATAGGCTATATTAGGTTATTATGATATGTATTAAAAAGCTGTTTAATATAATTTAGCAATGTAGGCCATTACTCTTTTCTTTAGAATTGCATTGTATTAATTGCATTCATTTTTTTACATCTCAAAATAGGATGCTGCCCCGTTAAGACATTTGCATTCCAAAAGAGATTTCGACCTGCGGAGTGTATTTTTGTTGCTTTCTTTTTGCAGACTATAAACAGTAGCCAGCATATTGCTAGTTTGTTCATTATTGAAAGGTTTACTTTTGAAAATCACTTTCCCTAAAGGTTTACTTTGCCTAAAGGTTTACTTTTGTAAATTCTCTCTATTGTTCTCTCTACTACCACATGGCACGCGGTACCGGAGTGCCAAGTCTTGGACAAAAAGGCTTCTCAACAGTTTTTACCCCCAAGCCATAAGACTCCTAAACAGGTAATCAAATGGCTACCCGGACTATTTGCATTGTGTACCCCCCAATGCCTCTTTTATGCTGCTGTTACTCTCTGTTTATCATATATGCACAGTCACTTTTACTATACATTCATGTACATACTACCTCAATTGTCCCGACCAACCAGTGCTCCCGCACATTGGCTAACCGGGCCATCTGCATTGTGTCCCGCCACCAACCACCCGCCAACCCCTCTTTACGCTACTGCTACTCTCTGTTCATCATTTATGCATAGTCACTTTAACCATATCTACATATACATACTACCTCAATCAGCCTGACTAACCGGTGTCTGTATGTAGCCATGCTACATTTATAGCCTCGCTAGTGATTTCACTGTCTTTTTACTGTTGTTTTTATTTTTTTACTTAAAACTTCTTTGGAATAGGGGGCAGCATTTTCACTTTTGGATAAATAGCGTGCCCAAATTCAACTTCCTGCCACTCATCCCCAGAATATAAAATATGCATATCATTAGTAGATCTAGATAGAAAACACTCTGAAGTTTCTAAGACTGTTTGAATCATGTCTGTGAGTATAACAGAACTTATGTAGCAGGCAAAACCCCAAGGACAAACCATTCAGATTTTTCTTTTTTTTTGAGGTCACTGTCTATTCAATGAGGTTTCAATGGGAAACCAGATTTCTAAGGGACTTGTTTGCAGTTTCTACCGCTTCCAGCGCATGACTCGAAAAGTAGCGTCATTTTGTATTCTTTTTGTATTGAACACAGATCATCCCGTCTTCAATTTGATAGATTATTAACGTTTAAAAATACCTAAAGTTGTATTACAAAAGTAGTTTGAAATGTTTTGGCAAAGTTTACAGGTAACGTTTGAGATATTTTGTACTGATGTTGCGCAAGTTGGAAGCTGTGTTTTTCTGGATCAAACGCGCCAAATAAATTGACATTTTGGATATATATCAATGGAATTAATCAAACAAAAGGACCATTTGTGATGTTTATGGGACATATTGGAGTGCCAATAAAAGAAGCCCGTCAAAGGTAAGGCCTGATTTATTTCTGCGTTTTGTGTCGCGCCTGCAGGGTTGACATATGCTACTCTCTCTTTGTTTACTGTTGTGCTATCATCAGATAATAGCATCTTATGCTTTTGCCGAAAAGCCTTTTGAAATCTGACATGTTGGCTGGATTCAAAACGAGCGTAGCTTTACTTTGGTATCTTACATGTGTGATTTAATGAAAGTTCGATTTTTATAGTATTTTATTTGAATTTGGCGCTCTGCATTTTCCCTGGCTATTGGCCAAGTGGGACGCTACCGTCCCACCTATCCCAGAGAGGTTATCTATTGTTCCCCCAACACTTTATTTGCACTATTGGTTAGAGCCTGTAAGTAAGCATTTCACAGTAATACCTGTTGTATTCGGCGCACGTGACAAATAATCTTTGATTTGATTTAAATGTCATTGAAATGATGTGGAAACAACAACGTTGATTCAACCAGTTTGTGCCCAGTGGGGATTGATGGGCACTAATTTTTGCTCAGGACAGCTTGCGTGTGCTGTGTGAACATACAGTGGCAAGAACATTTTGAGTTTGCTATTCTATATTCTAGTGAAAAGCAAACTCAAATTTTGTGACTTTTTTTATCGGGCAGGGCAGCTTTAACCAACATCTCCAATCTCGTCTCATTGATTGGACTCCCGGTTAGCTGACTCCTGACTCCAATTGGAGTCTTTTGGAGAAGTCAATATCCTAAGGGTTCACATACTTTTTCCAACACGTATGTTTAAATTATTTATTCAATATAGACAATACAAATACAATAATTTGTGTGTTATTAGTTTAAGTTTGTCTATTGTGGTGACTTAGACGAAGATCAGATCAAATTTTATGACCAATAATTTTGCACGCCCAATTTTTCAGTTTTTGATTTGTTAAAACAGTTTGAAATATCCAATAAATGTCGTTCCACTTCATGATTGTGTCCCACTTGTTGTTGATTCTTCACAAAAAATACAGTTTTATATCTTTATGTTTGAAGCCTGAAATGTGGCAAAAGGTCGCAAAGTTCAAGGGGGCCAAATACTTTCGCAAGGCACTGTAGTTTAGGGTTATTCATAGAGCCATCTATAAATAGTTTTTCTTAGAACCCTGAGTGGTTCCACCAGCTTTTAATTTGTTTTTAAAATGTAACTCTTTATGACAATACATTACATACTGTATATCATTAGTCCTTTCTTTGAAGGCATAGTTATACCCTAACACAGTTGTTTTAGGAAACACCTGGTTTACAGACCACATCTGTCAGGATTTGGCCAGGGTTGTTCCGGTTTTTGGTCACTAGATGCCCCCATTGTGCCTTTTGACCTTTTGTTTTCCCTTGATCCCCATTATTATTTGCACCTGTGCCTCATTTCCCCTGATTGTATTTAAACCCTTTGTTTTCCTCTGTTCTTTGCTCTGTGTTTGTATGTTAGCACCCAGCCCTAGTACTCTGAGAACTCTTGGTGATCCCGGTGGACTCTCTTGTGGAATTCTGTTTTTTGTTCTTGTTTGTTTGTATTTTGAGTATCTTTTGAGGCTTTTGTGCTTTACCTTCCACCTTGTGGATTTACCTTTTTTGTCTTGGAGGATTACCTTTGTTCTTGTAGGATTCCTTTTGAGGTTGTGGAGTTACATGTTTTCCTGAAGAACTTCACTTTTTACTTCATTAAATACACCGTATCAAGTACTGCTGTGTCTGCCTCATCTTCTGGGTTCTGCTGACTATTCGTGGCTCAGTTGGTTAAGTGACTGTTTCTCACTCCGGAGACCCAGGTTTGTAACCGGGTCCTGACAACATCAGGCCTTCAAGCAACATTATGCTGGCATGTAAAGTGATGTGTAATTTCTATTGGACTCCAGACAGATGTAAACTATCTCAGTAGCTATAAACAGATTCTCTAACTACTAGAAAAATATATGTTATATATCTTTGTGTAGCATCAGATCAATCATTCATTACATTACATTTTACATTTAAGTCATTTAGCAGACGCTCTTATCCAGAGCGACTTACAATCGGAAATATTCAGAATATATTTAGACCACTTGACTTATTTCACATTTTGTTACGTTACAGCCTTATTCTAAAACATGTGTGGAAACAGGTTTTTACAAATGTTTGCACATTTATATAAATATAGATATTTTCTACTAAAAATGCTTTATTTACAAAAGTATTCAAACCCTTCGCTGTGAGACTCTTATTTGAACTCGGTTGCATCCTGTTTCCATTGATTGGAGTCCAGCTGCAAAAACCAAGCCATGAGGTCAAAGGAATTGTCCGTAGAGCTCAAAGACAAGATTGTGTCGAGACACAGATCTAAAGACTCTCAGACCATGAGAAACACGATTCTCTGGTCTGATGAAACCAAGATTGAACTCTTTAGCCTGAATGCCAACCGTCACATTTGGAGGAAACCTGGCACCATCCCTATGGTGAAGTATGGTGGAGCATCATTCTGTGGGGATGTTTTTCAGTGGCAGGGACTGGTAGTCTAGTCAGAATCGAGGAAAAGATGAACGGAGAAAAGTACAGAGAGTTTCTTGATGAAAACCTGCTCCAGGGCGCACAGAACCTCAGATTGGGGTGAAGGTTCACCTTCCAACAGGACAATGACCATGAGCACACAGCCAAGACAACGCAGGAGTGGCTTCGGGACAAGTCTCTGACTTGAACCCGATCGAATATCTCTGGAGAGACCTGAAAATAGCTGTGCAGCGACGCTCCCCATGCAACCTGACTGAGCCTGAGAGGCTCTGCAGAGAACAATGGGAGACTCTCCCCCAAATGCAGGTATGCCAAGCTTGTAACGTCATACCCAAGAAGACTCAAGGCTGTAATCGCTGCCAAAGGTACTTCAACAAAGTACTGAGTAAAGGGTCTGAGTACTTATGTAAATATGATATTTCAGTTTTTATTTTTTAGTATATTTGCACAAATAAAACAAAGTTTTTTGCTTAGTTATTATGGGGTATCGTGTGTAGATTGATGAGGGGAAAAAACTTTTGAATCCATTTTAGAATAAGGCGGTAGAGTAAAATATTTAGAAAAAGTCAAGGGTCTGAATACTTTCCGAATGCACTACTGAAAAAATATTTAAACAGAACATGTAAAGTGTTGGTCTTATGTTTCATGAACTGCAATAAAAGATACCAGATATTTTCCATACCCACCCAAAAATTATTTCTCTCAAATATTCTGCACACATATTTTACTCTCGTTAGTGAGAATTTGTCTTTTCCCAAGATAATCCATCCACCTGACAGGTGTGGCATATCACAGCATGATTAATACACGTGTGCACCTTGTGCTGGAGACAATAAAAGGCCACGCAAACATTTTCAGAGTGGCCTTTTGTCACACAACGCAATGCCACAGATGTCTCAAGTTTTGAGGGAGTGTGCAATTGTCGATTCTGACTGCAAGAATATCCACCAGAGATGTTACCAGAGAATTTAATTGTAATTTCTCTACCATTTTTTTTATTTTTTATTTCACCTTTATTTAACCAGGTAGGCAAGTTGAGAACAAGTTCTCATTTACAATTGCGACCTGGCCAAGATAAAGCAAAGCAGTTCGACAGATACAACGACACAGAGTTACACATGGAGTAAAACAAACATACAGTCAATAATACAGTATAAACAAGTCTATATACAATGTGAGCAAATGAGGTGAGAAGGGAGGTAAAGGCAAAAAAGGCCATGGTGGCAAAGTAAATACAATATAGCAAGTAAAACACTGGAATGGTAGTTTTGCAATGGAAGAATGTGCAAAGTAGACATAAAAATAATGGGGTGCAAAGGAGCAAAATAAATAAATAAATTAAATACAGTTGGGAAAGAGGTAGTTGTTTGGGCTAAATTATAGGTGGGCTATGTACAGGTGCAGTAATCTGTAAGATGCTCTGACAGTTGGTGCTTAAAGCTAGTGAGGGAGATAAGTGTTTCCAGTTTCAGAGATTTTTGCAGTTCGTTCCAGTCACTGGCAGCAGAGAACTGGAAGGAGAGACGGCCAAAGAAAGAATTGGTTTTGGGGGTGACCAGAGAGATATACCTGCTGGAGCGTGTGCTACAGGTGGGAGATGCTATGGTGACCAGCGAGCTGAGATAAGGGGGGACTTTACCTAGCAGGGTCTTGTAGATGACATGGAGCCAGTGGGTTTGGCGACGAGTATGAAGCGAGGGCCAGCCAACGAGAGCGTACAGGTCACAATGGTGGGTAGTATATGGGGCTTTGGTGACAAAACGGATTGCACTGTGATAGACTGCATCCAATTTGTTGAGTAGGGTATTGGAGGCAATTTTGTAAATGACATCGCCAAAGTCGAGGATTGGTAGGATGGTCAGTTTTACAAGGGTATGTTTGGCAGCATGAGTGAAGGATGCTTTGTTGCGAAATAGGAAGCCAATTCTAGATTTAACTTTGGATTGGAGATGTTTGATATGGGTCTGGAAGGAGAGTTTACAGTCTAACCAGACACCTAAGTATTTGTAGTTGTCCACGTATTCTAAGTCAGAGCCGTCCAGAGTAGTGATGTTGGACAGGCGGGTAGGTGCAGGTAGCGATCGGTTGAAGAGCATGGATTTAGTTTTACTTGTATTTAAGAGCAATTGGAGGCCACGGAAGGAGAGTTGTATGGCATTGAAGCTTTCCTGGAGGGTTGTTAACACAGTGTCCAAAGAAGGGCCGGAAGTATACAGAATGGTGTCGTCTGCGTAAAGGTGGATCAGGGACTCACCAGCAGCAAGAGCGACCTCATTGATGTATACAGAGAAGAGAGTCGGTCCAAGAATTGAACCCTGTGGCACCCCCATAGAGACTGCCAGAGGTCCGGACAGCAGACCCTCCGATTTGACACACTGAACTCTATCAGAGAAGTAGTTGGTGAACCAGGCGAGGCAATCATTTGAGAAACCAAGGCTGTCGAGTGTGCCGATGAGGATGTGGTGGTTGACAGAATCGAAAGCCTTGGACAGATCAATGAATGCGGCTGCACAGTAATGTTTCTTATCGATGGCGGTTAAGATATCGTTTAGGACCTTGAGCGTGGCTGAGGTGCACCCATGACCAGCTCTGAAACCAGATTGCATAGCAGAGAAGGTATGGTTAGATTCGAAATGGTCGGTAATCCGTTTGTTGACTTGGCTTTCGAAGACCTTAGAAAGGCATGGTAGGATAGATATAGGATAGATATAGGTCTGTAGCAGTTTGGGTCAAGAGTGTCCCGCCTTTGAAGAGGGGGATGACCGCAGCTGCTTTCCAATCTTTGGGAATCTCAGACGACACAAAAGAGAGGTTGAACAGGCTAGTGATAGGGGTGGCAACAATTTCGGCAGATAATTTTAGAAAGAAAGGGTCCAGATTGTCTAGCCCGGCTGATTTGTAGGGGTCCAGATTTTTCAGCTCTTTCAGAACATCAGCTGAATGGATTTGGGAGAAGGAGAAATGGGGAAGGCTTGGGCGAGTTGCTGTTGGGGGTGCAGTGCTGTTGACCGGGGTAGGAGTAGCCAGGTGGAAAGCATGGCCAGCCGTAGAAAAATGCTTATTGAAATTCTCAATTATGGTGGATTTATCAGTGGTGAGACTCCCTCTCTGCAGATGACTTCGTCAACCATTTTGAAAAGAAGGTTGACGACATCCGATCCTCGTTTGCTAAGTCAAACGACACCGCTGTTTCTGCTCACACTGCCCTACCCTGTGCTCTGACCTCTTTCTCCCCTCTCTCTCCAGATGAAATCTCGCGTCTTGTGATGGCCCAACAACCTGCCCGCTTGACCCTATCCCCTCCTGTCTTCTCCAGACCATTTCCGGAGACCTTCTCCCTTACCTCACCTCGCTCATCAACTCATCCCTGACCGCTGGCTACGTCCCTTCCGTCTTCAAGAGAGCGAGAGTTGCACCCCTTCTGAAAAAACCTACACTCGATCCCTCCGATGTCAACAATTACAGACCAGTATCCCTTCTTTCTTTTCTCTCCAAAACTCTTGAACGTGCCGTCCTTGGCCAGCTCTCCCGCTATCTCTCCCTGAATGACCTTCTTGATCCAAATCAGTCAGGTTTCAAGACTAGTCATTCAACTGAGACTGCTCTTCTCTGTATCACGGAGGCGCTCCGCACTGCTAAAGCTAACTCTCTCTCCTCTGCTCTCATCCTTTTAGATCTATCGGCTGCCTTCGATACTGTGAACCATCAGATCCTCCTCTCCACCCTCTCCGAGTTTGGCATCTCCGGCGCGGCCCACGCTTGGATTGCGTCCTACCTGACAGGTCGCTCCTACCAGGTGGCGTGGCGAGAATCTGTCTCCTCACCACGCGCTCTCACCACTGTTGTCCCCCAGGGCTCTGTTCTAGGCCCTCTCCTATTCTCGCTATACACCAAGTCACTTGGCTCTGTCATAACCTCACATGGTCTCTCCTATCATTGCTATGCAGACGACACACAACTAATCTTCTCCTTTCCCCCTTCTGATGACCAGGTGGCGAATCGCATCTCTGCATGTCTGGCAGACATATCAGTGTGGATGACGGATCACCACCTCAAGCTGAACCTCAGCAAGACGGAGCTGCTCTTCCACCCGGGGAAGGACTGCCCGTTCCATGATCTCGCCATCACGGTTGACAACTCCATTGTGTCCTCCTCCCAGAGCGCTAAGAACCTTGGCGTGATCCTGGACAACACCCTGTCGTTCTCAACCAACATCAAGGTGGTGGCCCGTTCCTGTAGGTTCATGCTCTACAACATCCGCAGAGTACGACCCTGCCTCACACAGGAAGCGGCGCAGGTCCTAATCCAGGCATTTGTCATCTCCCGTCTGGATTACTGCAACTCGCTGTTGGCTGGGCTCCCTGCCTGTGCCATTAAACCCCTTCAACTCATCCAGAACGCCGCAGCCCGTCTGGTGTTCAACCTTCCCAAGTTCTCTCACGTCACCCCACTCCTCCGTTCTCTCCACTGGCTTCCAGTTGAAGCTCGCATCCGCTACAAGACCATGGTGCTTGCCTACGGAGCTGTGAGGGGAACGGCACCTCAGTACCTCCAGGCTCTGATCAGGCCCTACACCCAAACAAGGGCACTGCGTTCATCCACCTCTGGCCTGCTCGCCTCCCTACCACTGAGGAAGTACAGCTCCCGCTCAGCCCAGTCAAAACTGTTCGCTGCTCTGGCCCCCCAATGGTGGAACAAACTCCCTCACGACACCAGGACAGCGGAGTCAATCACCACCTTCCGGAGACACCTGAAACCCCACCTCTTCAAGGAATACCTAGGATAGGATAAGTATCCCTCTCACCCCCCCCCTTTAAGATTTAGATGCACTATTGTAAAGTGACTGTTCCACTGGATGTCATAAGGTGAATGCACCAATTTGTAAGTCGCTCTGGATAAGAGCGTCTGCTAAATGACTTAAATGTAAGTGTAAATGTAATGGTGACAGTGTTTCCTATCTTCAGTGCAGTGGGCAGCTGGGAGGAGGTGTTCTTATTCTCCATGGACTTTACAGTGTCCCAGAACTTTTTTGAGTTAGTGTTGCAGGAAGCAAATTTCTGCTTGAAAAAGCTAGCCTTGGCTTTTCTAACTGCCTGTGTATAATGGTTTCTAGCTTCCCTGAATAGCTGCATATCACGGGGGCTGTTCGATGCTAATGCAGAACGCCATAGGATGTTTTTGTGTTGATTAAGGGCAGTCAGGTCTGGGGAGAACCAAGGGCTATATCTGTTCCTGGTTCTAAATTTCTTGAATGGGGCATGTTTATTTAAGATGGTTAGGAAGGCATTTTTAAAAAATATCCAGGCATCCTCTACTGATGGGATGAGATCAATATCCTTCCAGGATACCCCGGCCAGGTCGATTAGAAAGGCCTGCTCGCTGAAGTGTTTCAGGGAGCGTTTTACAGTGATGAGTGGAGGTCGTTTGACCGCTGACCCATTACGGATGCAGGCAATGAGGCAGTGATCGCTGAGATCTTGGTTGAAGACAGCAGAGGTGTATTTAGAGGGGAAGTTGGTTAGGATGATATATATGAGGGTGCCCGTGTTTAAGGCTTTGGGGGGGTACCTGGTAGGTTCATTGATAATTTGAGTGAGATTGAGGGCATCAAGTTTAGATTGTACCATAGGCCAACTCCAATGTTGTTTTAGAGAAATTGGCAGTGCGTCCAACCAGCCTCACAACCGCAGATCACGTGTAACCACGGCAACCCAGGACCTCCACATCTGGCTTCTTCACCTGTGGGATCGTCTGAGACCAGCCACCCGGACAGTTTATGAAACCCAGACAGCTGAAGAATTTGCGCACAAACTGTCAGAAACAGTCTCAGAGAAGCTCAACTGCATGGTCGTCGTTCTCACCAGGGTCCTGACCTGACTGTAGTTTGGCGTTGTATCCTACTTCAATGCTCACTTTCGATGGCCACTGGCATGTTAGAGAAGTGTGTTCTTCACGGATGATTGTCAGTTTCAACTGTACCGGGCAGATGGCGTCATGTTGCCGAGTGGTTTGCTGATGTCAATGTTGTGAACAGAGCCACAGCCATTGAAGAGGAGTGGGACAACATTCCACATGCCACAATCAACAGCATGATCACTGATAAACTCTATGCGAAAGAGATGTGTAGTGCTGCATGAGGCAAATGGTGGTTACACCAGATACTGACTGGATTTCTGATCCACAACCTACTTTTTTAAAGGTATCTGTTACCAACAGATATCTGTATTCCCGGTCATGTTAAATCCATAAATGAAGGACTAATGAGTTTATTTGAATTGACTAATTTCCTTATATGAACTGTAAGTCAGTAAAATCTTTGAAATTGTTGCATGTTGCATTTTTCTTCTTCACTGTATATGAAACAAACAGCTCAAATAAATATACATGCTATAGAGCATGCTGGGGAAAATGATAATGATGGGCGTGGATTTGAGTGTTGTACTTTACAGAGTACTGTTTACAGAGTAAACATGATACAATCACACTCACCTGTGGTTCACCAACACTGGGGTTATTTTACAGCACTGAGTGTTGATTAACATTTTTGTTACTGTCACGTCCTGACCTTAGTTCCTTTTTATGTCTCTGTTTTAGTTTGGTAAGGGCGTGAGTTGGAGTGGGCATTCTATGTTTTGTAGTCTAGGTTTTGTATTTCTATGTGTTTGGCCTGGTATGGTTCCCAATCAGAGGTAGCTGGCAATCGTTGTCTCTGATTGAGAACCATACTTAGGTAGCCTGTTCCCACCTGTGTTTGTGGGTAGTTGTTTTCTGTCTTTGTGTGTCTGCACCAGAAAATAACTGTTTTGTTCGTTCCGCGCTGTTGTTTTTTTGTTCTAGTGTTCAGTTTCTTTATTAAATCTACCATGAACACGTATGACGCTGCACCTTGGTCCTCAATACCTTCTTCCACCTATGAGAACCGTTACAGAACTACCCACCAAAAAAGGACCAAGCAGCGTGGTCACCAGGAGCAGAGTGGAATGGACTCATGGACATGGGAGGATATTCTGGACGGGAAGGGTTCCTACACATGGGAGGAGATCCTGGCTTGAAGGGATCGCCTCCCATGGGAACAGGTGGAGGCAGCCAGGAGAGCGGAGGCAGCAGGTAAAGAGAGCCAGCGCTTTGAGGGAACACGGCTGGCAAGGAAGCCCGAGAGGCAGCCCCAAAAATGTATTGGGCGGGGACACACGGGGAGTGTGGCTAAGTCAGGTAGGAGACCTGAGCCAACTCCCCGTGCTTACCGTGGCAAGAGGTTTACCGGGCAGGCACCATGTTATGCCGTGAGGCGTCCGGTATCCCCAGTGCGCAGGCATAGCCCGGTGCACTACATCGCAGCTCCTCGTATCGGCCGGGCTAGAGTGGGCATCGAGCCAGGAATAATGAAGCCGGCTCAGCGCATCTGGTCTCCAGTGCGTCTCCTCGGCCCGGGTTATATGGCACCAGCCCTACGCACGGTGTCTCCAGTTCGCCAGCACAGCCCAGTGGGGTCTGTTCCACCCGCTGCACTTGCCGGGCTACAGGGAGTATCCAGCCAGGACAGGTTGTGTAGGCTCGGTGATCGAGACCTCCAGTGCGCCTCCATGGTCCGGTCCATCCGGTGCCTCATCCACGCACCAGGCCTCCTGTGGCAGCCCCACGCACCAGGCTGTCTCTCCGCCTCCTCCCTCCAGGTGCTCCCGCCAGTCCAGCGCTTCCAGAGCCTCCCTCCTGTCCAGCGCCTCCCTCCTGTCCGGAGCTTCCAGAGCCTCCCTCCTGTCCGGAGCTTCCAGAGCCTCCCTCCTGTCCGGAGCTTCCAGAGCCTCCCTCCTATCCGGAGCTTCCAGAGCCTCCCTCCTATCCGGAGCTTCCAGAGCCTCCCTCCTGTCCGAAGCTTCCAGAGCCGCCCGTCAGTCAGGAGCTGCCAGAACCGCCCGTCAGTCAGGAGCTGCCAGAGCCGTCCGTCAGTCAGGAGCTGCCAGAGCTGCCCTTCACTCCGGCGTTGCCAGAGTCGCCCTTCACTCCGGCGCTGCTAGAGTCTCCCGTCTATTCGGGGCCGCTGAAAGGGTCCCCAGTCCGGGGTCGGCGGTGAGGGTTGCTACCCTTCTCATTCAACGGTTTTACTTTATTTGTATTATTTTCTAAATTGTAGCATAATAGTGAAGACATCAACACTATGAAATAACACATATGAAATCATGTAGTAGCCAAAAAAGTGTGAAACAAATCAAAATATATTTTAGATTCTTCAAAGTAGCCACCCTTTGCCTTGATGACAGCATTGCAACCAGCTTCACCTGGAATGCTTTTCCAACAGTCTTGAAGGAGTTCCCACATATCCTGAGCACTTTTTGGCTGCTTTTTCTTCAATCTGTGGTCCAACTCACCTCAATTAGGTTGAGGTCGGGTGATTGTGGAGGCCAGGTCATCTGATGCAGCACTCCATCACTCTTCCTCTGGAGGTGTGTTGCATCAATGTCCTGTTGAAAAACAAATTCAATTCCCACTAAGCGGAAACCAGATGGGATGGGCCATCGCTGCTGAATGCTGTGGTAGCCATGCTGGTCAAGTGTGCCTTGAAATCTAAATAACTCAATGACAGTGTCACCAGCAAAGCACCCTCACACCATCACACCTCCTCCTCCATGCTTCATGGTGGGAACCACACATGTGGAGATCATCTGTTCACCTACTCTGCGTCTCACAAAGACAAGGCGGTTGGAACCAAAAACCAGAAGACAGATTTCCATTGCTTGGGTTCCTTGCATGGGTTCAAAACCACAAAACAGATTTCCATTGCTTGGGTTCCTTGGCCCAAGCAATTATCTTATTATTATTGGTGTCCTTTAGTAGTGGTTTCATTTCAGCAATCCGATCATGAAGGCCTGATTAACACATTCTCCTCTGAACAGTTGATGTTGAGATGTGTCTTTTTCTTCTGTGCTTCTACACCTACATTGCTTGCTGTTGGGGTATTAGGCTGGGTTTCTTTACAGAACGTTGACATCAGCTGATGTAAGAAGGGCTTTATATATATTAATTTGATTGATTGACTGATTGACTTACATTTACATTTACATTTAAGTCATTTAGCAGACGCTCTTATCCAGAGCGACTTACAAATTGGGTTCAACTCGGTGAAGCATTTATTTGGGCTGCAATTTCTGAGGCTGCTGGTCTAACTAACTTATCCTCAGCCTAGTTAACTCTGGGTCTTCCTTTCCTGTGGCGGTCCTCATGAGAGCCAGTTTCATCATAGAGCTTGGTGTTTTGCGACTGCACTTGAAGAAATTGACATTTTCCAGACCTTTATGTCTTAAACACTTTGAACTGTTTGAATCATGTCTGTGAGTATAACAGAACTTATGTAGCAGGCAAAACCCAGAGGACTAACCGTTCAGAAAAAAAATGTTCTCTGTCTGTTCATTGATTTCTCATTGATAAATCATATTTCTTAGGAATCTGTTTTCAATTCCTACCACCTCCACTGGATGTCACCATTCTTTGGAATTTGGTTGAGGTTATTCATTTGTGCAATGAAGAAGTAGGCCATCTGGGAACTGGGTAACACTGTTGAGAGTTGCTCAAGATGTGAAAAGTAGCATGGCTTGTTATCTTTCTGTATTGAACACAGATAGACCCGTCTACAATCTGATCGATTATTAACGTTTAAAAATACCTAAAGTTTTATTACAAAAGTAGTTTGAAATATTTTGGCAAAGTTTCTAGGCAACTTTTGAAATATTTTGTAGTGAGGTTGCGTTTTTTGGAAGCTGTTTTTTTCTGGATCAAACGCGTCAAATAAATGGACATTTGGATATATATGGACGGAATTAATCAAACAAAAGGACCAATTGTGATGTTTATGGGACATATTGGAGTGCCAACAAAAGAAGCTCGTCAAAGGTAATGCATGTTTTATATTTTATTTCTGCGTTTTGTGTAGCACCTGCAGGGTTGAAATATGCTACCCTCTTTGCTTACTATTGGGCTATCATCAGATAATAGCTTCTTATGCTTTCGCCGAAAAGCCTTTTTAAAACCTGACATGTTGGCTGGATTCACAATGAGTGTAGCTTTAATTACATGTGTGATTTAATGAAAGTTTGATTTTTATATAATTTTTATTGTATTTGCCGCGCTGCATTTTCCCTGTTTTTTTGCCCAAGTGGGACACAAGCGTCCCCTATACCATAAGAAGTTAATTGAAATGCAATCCAGGTGACTACCTCATGAAGCTGGTTGGGAGAATGCCAAGAGTGTGCAAAGCTGTCATCAAGGCAAAGGTGGCTACTTTGAAGAATCTCAAATATAAAATATGTTTAACATTTTGTTGGTTACTACATGATTCCATATGTGTTATTTAGTAGTTTTGATGTCTTCACTATTATTCTACAATGTAGAAAATAGTCAAAATAAAGACAGACCCTTGAATGAGTAGGTGTGTTCAAACATTTGACTGGTGGTGTATATACTGTTCTAGAAATGTCTACAACCAGTTTTTCTGGTTTTACTATTTCTAGGTATGTGTTTGGGTAAAATTAACATTTTTGTTTTATTCTATAAACTACTGACATTTCCCCCAAATTCCAAATAAAAATATTGTCATTTAGAGCGTTTGTTTGCAGAAAATGACAACAGGTCAAAATAACAAAAAAAGATGCAGTGTTGTCAGACCTCGAATAATGCAAAGAAAATACGTTTATATTCATTTTTAAACAACACAATACTATTGTTTTAACTTAGGAAGAGTTCAGAAATCAATATTTGGTAGAATAACCCTGATTTTCAATATCAGCGTTCATGCATCTTGGCATACTCTCCACCAGTCTTAGTAAAGACTAATGCTCAAGGGACTATATAAAAGAAAGAAAAAAAAACAATGAAAATGCTTTCCAAATAATCATTCTCCGCCTTCCAAAGAATCTTTAAAAAAGGCAACCAATAAGAATCATGAAATAACATATACAATAGATATTTTAATGTATATTGTTTAGAACATACATTGGTATTTTGCCTTTCCCAACAACACCATACATGTTAAGAGGCACAGGGTCAGCTACAGTACAGCCCCCCTAGATGGAGCTATTTGTTGGGGTTAAGTGCCTTTCTCAAGGGCACAAAGGCAGGAGATGGTACCTGGGATCAGAGACCAGCAGCCTTCCAGCTGCCATTTGAGTTCCATTCACAGTTTTGTGATGCACGCCCCAGAGCTTGAACCAGCAACCTTTGAGCTGCTGGTCCGCCTCTCTAACCTCTAGAGTACCTGCCACCCCACACACAACCAATGAGAATCATGCTATAGCAAACATACCTGTCTTTCTTTAATTTAGCAGTCTTCTGGGGGGTCCACAAACTCAAAGGGTCCTGGGGGTCCCTTGAAAACATACACACACAGGCGAGGTTGTCAGCGCATTCATACACACACATTTTAAACTTTTATTTATATATTTTTTACATTATTTTATTTGACTGAGAATATATTCTCGTTAGATAAACAACCTTTATTATTTATTTTAACAGAGAAGACATATCGAGACGGAGGTCTCTCTTTCAAACCTGCCTTGTATGATACATCATAAACATACATATACATAAAAAACTGTCATGGGAAGTACAAGTAAAACGTCACAAATCAACCAGAAAAACAAATACATTCCTTCACAAATAAGTCCCCAATCAACGCTTTATATTGACCGAACGGCACCAGAACTTCAAAATAAAATGTTGAATTTTGTTCCAGCAATACAGTGCATTAAAATAAAAGCAGATTTACCGCTCGGTGGAGACCCTAGGAACCTCAAGAGTTGACCAATCCTGTGAATGGTTTACGCATCTCAGGTGTCTATACTTCAACTGAAAAGTTAGATAAGATGGAAGTTTATGAAGTAGGTTCCCTGTAAACAGATCTCCAGCAAACCTTTTGATACAGGATACAGTGGTTAGTATCAAAACCGTCACCTGTAACAAAACGTAGTGCACCATGTTAGATGGCATCCCAATGTTTAAGAGTAGTAGCAGCTGCACTTTCATAAATAATATCACTATAATCAAGAACAGATACAAGTTTGAGTGAATAATCTGCTTCCCACTGCTTAGAGAGAGGCACGATCTGTTTCTGTAGAAAAAGCCAACTTTAAATCTTAGCTGTGTAACCAGCTCATCTATATGTTTTTTAAACGTAAACTCCATATCAATCCAAATGCTTAAATATTTATATGAGGGAACACGTTCAATTGGAGTACCATGTAATGAGTGAACAAGTAGTTCATCTGAAACATTCTTACGAGTGTTTAAAAACATGTATTTTGTTTTGCCCTTATTAAGCACAAGTTTTAAATCAGCAAGGGATTCCTGGATAGCTATAAAACCTGACTGTAGTTTTGACACAGCCAGATCAACAGTTGGGGCAATAGCATACATAATAGTATCATCCGCATATAAGATTAACTTTTCCATTTTTAACAGCTTGACCAATAGCGTTTATAAAAATAGTGAGAGAAAAAGTTCCAAAATCGACACCTTGTGGTACACCTTCATGTACTTCAAGAAATTAAAACTTAACCCCATCAATCATGATGGCCTGAATTCTGTCACAAAGATAATCATGAAACCATGAACAGGTGTCAGAGCTCAGGCCTATCGAGGACAACTTTTTCAATAAAATAGCATGATCAACAGTATCAACATCTTTTGACAGGTGTATAAACATAGCAGCACATTTGATTTTAGTGTCTACAGCATTGAGAAGACCATTAAGACCTAAAGTGGCTGCTGTAATGGTGCTATGCCCAGGCCTAAACCCTGATTGGTTTACATTTTAAATACATTTCTCAGATAAAAAAAAAGAGCAAAGTTGTACATTTCCTAAGGATTCAAGAATCTTAGCTTGACAAGGAAGTCTTGAAATGGGGCAATCGTTATTAAGATCACTACAATCCGCACCCTTATGGAGTGGCAGCACAAGAGCTGATTGCCATACTTGAGGGATGTCATGGACACACTTGTGGGTTACTCACTTCATATCCTTTCTGTCCTGGCAATGATCTTCCTTTCTCTCCCTGGGAAAGTGACATGGAGAGGGAGAGGTAGAGGGAGAGAGATAATTAATGAGAGAAAGAGCGTTTTAGTTTGACAGAAAGATGGTGATAAATAAAATTCTAGCTAGCCTATGGAGAGGGCTGTGTACTAGTGTTTCATGTGATTTAGGATGCTATAAACACAAGGGAGGTTACAGAATATGTAATTGTGGCATGGAATAATATTAAATCATCCCTTTTCATAGTGTGTACAGAAAAATGTGTGAAAGTGAAAAAGTAGCTAGATAAAGGTAGGAACTTACAGGCATACCTCTCAGGCCAGGTAAACTGGTTAAACCATGCAGAAAAAAACACAGACATCCTTATGAATACACCTGGTTTTAAACAAATTGAAGGTGACTGTTTGGATCAAACAGGCAGTTAACCCACTGTTCCTAGGCCGTCATTGAAAATAACAATTTGTTCTTAACTGACTTGCCTAGTTAAATAAAGGTAAAATAAAATTAAAATAAAATCTAAGTTTATTTGTCACGTGTGCCGAATACAACAGGTGTAGCAGACCTTACAGTGAAATGCTTACTTACAAGCCCTTAACCAACAGTGCAGTTTTTAAATAAAAAATAGGTATCAGGTAAACAATAGATAAGTAAAGAAATGTTTAAAATAACTGTAAAAAAATAACAGTAGCGAGCTATATACAGGTGGCACTGGTACAGAGTCATTGTGCGTTGTGCACCGGTTAGTCAGGTTATTTGAGGTAATATGTACACTACCGTTCAAAAGTTTGGTTTACTTAGAAATTTCCTTGTTTTTGAAAGAAAAGCAATTTTTTTGTCCATTAAAATAACATCAAATTGATCAGAAATACAGTGTAGACATTGTTAATGTTGTAAATGACTATTGTAGCTGGAAACGGCAGACTATTTATGGAATATCTACATAGGCGTACAGAGGTCCATTATCAGCAACCATCACTCCTGTGTTTCAATGGCACGTTGTGTTAGCTAATCCAAGTTTATAATTTTAAAAGGCTAATCGATCATTAGAAAACCCTTTGGCAATTATGTTATCACAGCTGAAAACTGTTGTTCTGATTAAAGAAGAAATAAAACTGACCTTCTTTAGACTAGTTGTGTATCTGGAGCATCAGCATTTGGGGTTCGATTGCAGGCTCAAAATGGCCAGAAACAAAGGACTACTCCCATCACTGAACAGCGCAAACTGGCCCTAACCAGAATAGAAAGAGTGTGAGGCCCCGGTGCACAACTGAGCAAGAGGACAAGTACATAGACCTCTTGTGGCAATTCTTGTGGGGTATGCATGGGTGTCTGAGCTATGCGCCAGTAGTTCAAACAGACAGCTCGGTGCACTCAACATGTCAATACCTCTCATAAAAACAAGCAGTGATGAAGTCAAGCTCTCCTCCACTTTGAGCCAGGAGAGATTGACATGCATATTATTAATATTAGCTCTCTGTGTACATCAAAGCGCCAGCCGTGCTGTCTTGTTCTGAACCAATTGCAATTTTCCTAAGTCCTTTTTTGTGGCACCTGACCACATCACTGAATAGTACTCCAGGTGCGACAAAACTAGGGCCTGTAGGACCTGCCCTGTTGATAGTGCTATCAAGAAGGTAGAGCATTGCCTTATCATAGACATACTTCTCCCCATCTTAGCTACTGTTGTATCAATATTTTTTGACCATGACAGTTTACAATCCAGGGTAGTCACCTCAACCTGCTCAATTTCCACATGAATAATTACAAGATTGAGTTGAGTTTTAGGGTTTTGTGAATGATTTGTCACAAATACAATGAGTTTACGTGCTCCCTCTGCTGTTCCCTGAAGTCCACGATCAGCACCTTTGTTTTGTTGACGTTGAGTGAAATGTTATTTTCCTGGCACCACTCTCCCCGGGCTGTCACCTCCTCCTTGTAGCCTGGCATCATCATCATCAGGCCTACTACTGTTGTGTGGTCTGCAAACTTGATGATTGAGTTGGAGGCGTGCATGGACACGTAGGCATGGTTGAACAAGAAGTACAGGAGGGGGTTGAGCACGAACCCTTGTGGGGCCCCTGTGTTGAGGATCAGTGAAGTGGTTGTGTTGTTTCATACCTTCACCACCTGGGGGCGGCCCATCAGGAAGTCCAGGACACAGCTGCACAGGGCAGGGTTCAGATCCAGCGGTTAAGAGCATTGGGCCAGTAACTGACAGGTAGCTGGTTCAAATCCCCGAGCCAGCAAGTTGGAAAAATCTGTCTTTCTGCCCAGAGCAAGGCAGTTGGCCGCCAACACAACAACTTTCACCGGGTGCAGGGTGCCGAAGTGGATGCCGATTAAGGCAGCCCCCAGCACCTCTCTGAATCAGATGGTTAAATTCAGAAGACACATTTCTTTCAGTTTAATGCATTCAGTTGTACAACTAACAAGGTAAACTCCTTTCTCTTTTGCCACGGAAGAGATGGACCAGGAAATGCTCTAGCTTTTGGATGACTCAATTGTAAGTATTCTGTAAACTCCATCTTTTTCATACACACACACATGAATACATAGGACTGTGGACACATCAAGTGACACTTGAGCAGTAGCCAGGTCTTGCCAGGTACATTTTAAAAGATTTGTTGTGTATTTTGAAAACTGATTGTTAAAAATAATTTATAATTCATTGAATACTTTATACTCACAACAGAGGAAAATGTGAGAGGTTAGCCCAGATGACCAAGTGGCTGAACAACATCTGGATCGCAATACAGGCCTAAGATTGAATCCTACAAAACCTTCTCTGATGCTTGTCGGATGTGGCAGGGCTTGCAAACTATTACGGATTTACAAAGGGAAATCCAGCCGCGAGCTGCCCAGTGACGCAAGCCAACCAGACAAGCTAAATGCTTTCTATACTCGCTTCGAGGCAAGCAACACTGAACCATGCATGAGAGCCCCAGCTGTTTCAATGACTGTGTGATCACGCTCTCATTAGCCGATGTGAGCAAGACCTTTAAACAGGTCAACATTCACAGGGTCGAAGGGCCAGAAGGATTACCAGGACGCATACTCAGAGCATGCGCTGACCAACTGACAAGTGTCTTCAATTACATTTTCAATCTCTCCCTGAATGAGTCTGTAATACCTACATGTTTCAAGCAGACCACCATAGTCCCTGTGCCAAAGAACGTCAAGGTAACCTGCCTAAATGACTACCACCCTGTACCATTCACATCTGTAGTCATGAAGTGCTTTGAAAGGCTGGTCATGGCTCACATCAACACCATCATCCCAGAAACACTATACCCACTACAACCCACTGCATCTTTATGTAATACATGCATCACTAGCCACTTTAACTATCCCACTTTGTTTACATACTCATCTCATATGTATATACTGTACTCAATACCATCTACTGTATCTTGCCTATGCTGCTCTGTACCATCACTCATTCATATATCTTTATGTACATATTCTTTATCCCCTTACACTTGTGTCTATAAGGTAGTAGTTTTGGAATTGTTAGCTAGATTACTTGTTGGTTATTACTGCATTGTTGGAACTAGAAGCACAAGCATTTTGCTACACTCGCATTAACATCTGCTAACCATGTGTATGTGACAAATTTGATTTGATTTGATTTTAATTTGCATACCACCCCAACAGATGCACAGATGACGCAATCTCCATTGCACTCCACAGCGCCCTTTCCCACCTGGACAAAAGGAACACCTACATGAGAATGCTGTTCACTAACTATAGCTCAGCGTTTAACACCATAGTGCCGTCAAAGCTCATCACTAAACTAAGTAACCTGGGACTAAACACCACCTTCCTTACGGTAGCTCTCTCTGTTCAATTTTAATTTCAAGCCAGCCTTGGAGAAGGCTAAGCAAGACCTCAATCGCTGATTGACACTCCCCATATCACTCAACTATTCCCATCAGACTATTCCCATCTTTATAGCAAAATTATTTTTAAAGAACTGGATAGACATTTTTCGACTTTCATTTGGAATAAAAAGATCCCACGGTTGCGAACAGCGTTTTTGGAGAGACAGAAAAGAGAGGGGGGTCTTGCCCTACCCAATTTCTCCCATTACTATTGGGCTGCTAATATTCCCAAGATAACCTTTTGGGTCTCTACATTCTTAGAGGGGGAAGGACAGGTGTGGTTCCTTATGGAAAAGCACTCATGTAAAACATTGTCTTTGCACCCCTACCAAGCAAACAATACCACTCAAACAACCCTATTGTGAAAAGTTCCCTCAGGATATGGTCTCAGTTTAGGACCCACTTTGGACATAGACAAGCTATCTCATCCATGCCTTTGATTTCCAACCCACACTTCACACCCTCCCTCATAGACACAGTTTTCCAGCTATGGTTCAGAAAATATTGAAGAGTGTAAAATACATATTCTATGAGCGTAAATTTACCTCCTTTGAACATCTAGTTAGAGAGCACAGTGTACCCCAGATGCAATTCTTCAGGTACCTGCAGATTCCTAACTTTACAAGAAAGATTTCCACTCATTCCCATCTCTCCCTCCCATCAGCTGGCTTGATGAATGTCTGAACCTGGATCCCTATGTAAAGGAACACATCAGCTACAGTGGGGCAAAAAAGTATTTAGTCAGTCACCAATTGTGCAAGTTCTCCCACTTAAAAAGATGAGAGGCCTGTAATTTTCATCATAGGTACACTTCAACTATGACAGACAAAATGAGAAAAAAAAATCCAGAAAATCACATTGTAGGATTTTTTATGAATTTATTTGCAAATTATCATGCTGTGACACACCGCCCCAGACCATAACGGACCCTCCACCTCCAATTAAAGATCTGTGAAGTTATTTGGATTTTTAGGAATTATCTTTGAGGGGTCCTGAAAAAGGGACGTGTCTTTTTTTGTTGAGAAATAAATAAAAATAATCTTTCAGTGTTTACCATATTTACCCTTTATACTAGCTCAATCTCAATCACCCTACGGAGCTATGGCTAATTTAGGTTCCAAATGTTCACCCTGTTAGGTTTCACACTGTTAGGATTATGCAACTAACATGGGTGAACAATTTGGATTTAACCAGTTGGATTTAGGGGGCGCTATTTTAATTTTTGGATAAAAAACGTTCCCGTTATAATAAACAAGATATTTTGTCACGAAAAGATGCTCGACTATGCATATAATTGACGGCTTTGGAAAGAAGACACTGACGTTTCCAAAACTGCAAAGATATTGTCTGTGAGTGCCACAGAACTGATGTTACAAGCGAAACCCAGATAAAAATCCAACCAGGAAGTGCCGCATTTTTTGAAACAGCCTCATGCCAATGACTCCTTATATGGCTGTGAATGAGCTACGAATGAGCTTACGTTTTCCACGTTTTCCCCAAGGTGTCTACAGCATTGTGACGTGTTTTTAGGCATTTCCCTTGAAGAATGGCTGTAAGGGACCATATATGGCATGTGGTCACATGGTGTCTCCCACAGAAAAACTTGCGTAAAATACTGAGGTAGCCATTTTTCCAATCGCTTCTAATGAGAAACAAACTGCCTCGACGGATATATTATCGAATATAATTGTTAAAAACACCTTGAGGATGGATCTTAAACAACATTTGCTGTGTTTCTGTCGATATTATGTAGCTAATTTTGAAAAAAGTTTGGCGTTGTAGCATTTCTCGGGTGATTTCTCAGCCAAGCATGGTGAAGAAGCGGGAGCTTTCACCTACAAAAATAATCTTTTTGGAAAAAAGGAACATTTGCTATCTAACTGGGAGTCTCCTGAGTGAAAGCATCCGAAGTTCTTCAAAGGTAAATTATTTAATTTGGTTGCTTTTCTTATTTTTGTGAAAATGTTGCCTGCTGCCAGCAGAGCCTAACATAGCATTATGCCATGATAAACTTACACAAATGCTTGTCTAGCGTTGGCTGTAACGCATATTTTGAAAATCTGAGATGACAGTGTTGTTAAAACCTGTTATGGATCATGCGCATTTTCGCAGCTTTTTGTTAAAAATCGCGCAACATTTCAGCGCCCTGCTACTCATGCCAGGAATATAGTATATGCATATGATTAGTATGTGTGGATAGAAAACGCTCAGACGTTTCTAAAAATGGTTAAATCACGGATGTGACTATAATAGAACGTGCGTTTCATCGAAAAGCGCAGGAAAATCTGTTCACTGAAAACTGGAAAATATATCAATGCGCCACTTGAATGTATTGTTGAAAAGAAACCACATTAAATGGGGCCGAGGATGCAATATCTACAGCTTCCACACGATGTCAACAGTCTTGTCATTTGTCTCCGATTTGTTTCTTGGTTAAACGGACACAAGGCGGTGCATTTCTTCCGGTCTCTGACCGGATGTTTTGGTTGAGAAATATTTGGACATAATATCAGGACGTGGAGCTATTAAATATACATCGCCCGGTGATCATTTTGATAGATTATTAACGTTAAGTAATACCTAAAGTTGCATTACAAAGGTATTTCAAAGTGTTTTGTGAAAGTATATCGTCAACGTTTTTAATTTTAAAAAGTGACGTTGCATTATCAAACTCAGTTTTTTCCTTGATTACACAGTCTTCATAGATCGATATCTAGGCTATATATGGACCGATTTAATAAAAAAAGACCCAATAGTGATGTTTATGGGACATCTAGTAGTGCCAAGAAAGAAGCTCGTCAAAGGAAATGAATGTTTTATATTTTATTTCTGCGTTTTGGGTAGCGCCGGCTACCGCAAAATCTGTCGTGTTAGGTGACGTTGCAGTATGTTGGGGGTACATGCTATCAGATAATAGCTTCTCATGCTTTCGCCGAAAAGCATTTTACAAATCTGACTTGGTGGATAGATTCACAACGAGTGTAGCTTTAATTCACTACCTTGAATGTGTGTTTTAATGAAAGTTTGAGTTTTATCAAAAACTATAGGTGGCGCTCTTAATTTCCGCTGATTGATGTTCCTGCATGGGAACTATATTCTGCGTCATCCTTAAGAAGTTTTAACAAAAGGCTAAGCTTGTGTTTGAATATATTTATTTCATGTCATTTGCGATTTTCATGAATAGGAAAAGTTTCTAGGCGTATTTATGTCTGTTGCGTTATGCTAATGCTTTTGAGGCTATGATTACGCTCCCGGATACGGGTTTGCTCATCGCAACTGGTTTTAACTGTCTGAGCTTGACCAATATGTTTTTTTCTAAAAGTCAAACCAGTTTTTTTCTGATATACTAAAGAAATAAAAAATATAAAACAAATTCCACAACAGTTTTGAGGTCCAAAAGGCATAGGAATGACATATGCACCGTACTATGCAGTAATGAGCAGAGAGTACTTTTCAGTTCATAAGCTAACCCAATATGTGCCATGGCAACGAATTGGTGTACACACATGTGCATACATGCTTGGATTCCCCACATACACTCCCCGGGACACCATCTAGTCCAGGATATCCCGGTACGCCAGCGATACCCTGAAAAAGCAGAAACATATCATATGTCAGAACGCACACACACACAATATCTAATATTTCTTTAACCTTTTCATGATCTCTCTCTTTCTCTCTCTTTCTCCTTGTCTCTCTCTTTCTCCTTATCATTAAGACACTGAAAGCCTAAATTAAATGTAAGGTATTTAATTTACCACGTCCCCTTTCGGTCCAGATACGGCAGGGAAGCCCTCGTCTCCTCGTTGTCCCTTCTCCCCAAGAAGGGGTCCGGGAACCCTGGTGGCCCCTGAGGACCATGTCGTCCTAAAAGCTCCTGGAACACTCTGGACATGACAGTGACACGTCACAAACAGTGGAGGTCAAATACATATACTGTAAAGATCATGAATAAAGCTGGGATGACGAATATATGTGACTCGTTTCAGGAAACTGTGCATATGTTGCGCGTCAGTACTTTACAAGAGAGGCATTTGAACGTAAACATATTTTTTTTGATCAAATTGCATTTTTTGGCAGAAATGCCTTCTGGAACATGTGAACTTTCATATGCATTAACATCATGGTATGCCATCTTTAAATACAACTACAATTGTTAAATTGCGAGCCTAGTAAAACTACGGAAAAATACTTTCCCGCTAGCCATGATTGGCTGAGATAATGGGTGGGCTGGACATGCTAAGAGATGAGTTCGGATTAATAGCCATGTACTCTAATAATCTCCACCCGGCACAGCCAGAAGAGGACTGGCCACCCATCAGAACCTGGTTCCTTTCTTGGTTCCCTACTAGGTTCCTGCCTTTCTAGGGAGTTTTTCCTAGCCACCGTGCTTCTACATCTGCATTGCTTGCTGTTTGGGATTTTAGGCTGGGTTTCTGTATAGTACTTTCTGACATCTGCTGATGTAAAAATGGCTTTATAAATACAGTTGATTTACATAACTAATAAAATAATTTACGTAACTCAGGTTTGTATGCCTCCTTGCTCACACACACTTTTTCAGTTCTGCCCACAAATTTTCTATAGGGTTGAGGTCAGGGCTTTGTGATGGCCACTCCAATACCTTGACTTTGTTGTCCTTAAGCTATTTTGCCACAACTTTGGAAGTATGCTTGAATCATTGTCAATTTGGAAGACCCATTTGAGACCAAGCTTTAACTTCCTGACTGATGTCTTGAGATGTTGCTTCAATATATCCACATAATTGTCCTACCTCATGATTCCATCTATTTTGTGAAGTGCAGCAGTCCCTCCTACAGCGAAGCAACCCCACAACATGATGCTGTCACCCCCGTGCTTCATGGTTGGGATGGTGTCTTCGGCTTGCAAGCCTCCCCCTTTTTCCTCCAAACATAACGATGGTCATAATGACCAAACACTTCTATTTTTGTTTCATCAGACCAGAGGACATCTTTCCAAAAAGTACGAACTTCATCCCCATGTGCAGTTGCAAACCGTAGTCAGGATTTTTTATGGCCTTTCAGGTTATGTCGACATAGGACTCGTTTTTACTGTGGATATAGATACCTTTGTACATGTTTCCTCCAGCATCTTCACAAGGTCCTTTGCTGTTGTTCTGGGATTGTTTAGCAATTTGTGCACACTGAGTTTGAAGGTAGGCCTTGAAATACATCCACAGGTACACCTCCAATTCACTCAAATGATGTCAATTTGCTTATCAGAAGCTTCTAAAGCCATGACATAATTTTCTGGAATTTCCCAGCTGTTTAAAGGCACAGTCAATTTAGTGTATGTACACTTCTGACCCACTGGAATTGTGATACAGTGAATTATAAGGGAAATAATCTGTCTGTAAACAATTGTTGGAATTAGTTGTCCTAACCAGCTTGTCAAAACTATAGTTTGCTAACAAGAAATTTGTGGAGTGATTGAAAAACCAGTTTTAATGATTCCAACCTAAGTGTATGTTAACTTCCGACAACTCTATATCACAAATAAAGCTGGTCTGTCAGAGAGGGATGCCTTGTCTTCAACATATATTTATATCTGAACTGTCATGTTTGTTAGAGACCAGTTGGAAGAAAACTGACTGAAACAGGGAATTAATAGAAAGTCTTTAGAAACTGAGCACATGTTAAATATACACTGAAAAAAATGCAACATGTAAAGTGTTCGTCCCATGTTTCATGAGCTGAAAAAAAATCTCAGAAATCTGCACAAAACGCTTATTTCTCTCAAATGGTGTGCACAAATTAGTTTACACCCCTGTGAGTGAGCATTTCTCTTTTGCCAAGATAATCCATTTACCTGGCATGTGTGGCATATCAATAAGTTGACTAAACAGCATGATCATTACACAGGTGTACCTTGTGCTGGAGACAACAAAAGGCCACTCTAAAATGTGCAGTTTTGTCACACGACACAATGCCACAAGTTGAGGGAGAGTGCAATTGGAACGCTGATTGCAGGAATGTCCACCAGAGTTATTGCCAGAAAATGTATTGTTAATTTCTCTACCATAAACCGCCTCCAATGTCGTTTTAGAGAATTTGTCAGCACATCCAACTGGCCTCACATCCGCAAACCACGTACTGTATATGGGGTCGTGTGGGCGAGTGGTTTGCTGATTTCAACATTGTGCCCCGTGATGGCAGTCAGGTTATGGTATGGGTAGGCATAAGCTACGGACAACAAACACAATTTCATTTTATTGATGGCAATTTGAATGCACAGAGATACCGTGACAAGATCCTGAGGCCCATTGGCGTGCTATTCATCCATCATCTCATGTTTCAGCATGATAATCGAAGGCCCCATGTTGCAAGGATCTGTACACAATTCCTGGAAGCTGAAAATGTCCCAGTTATTCCATGGTCTGCATGCTCACCAGACATGTCACCCATTGAGCCTGTTTGGGATGCTCTGGATCAATGTGTACGCCATTGTGTTCCAGTTCCCGCCAATATCCAGCAATGTTGCACAGCCATTGAAGAAGAGCGGGACAACATTCCACAGGCACAATCAACTCCATGCGAAGGAGATGTGTCGCGCTGCATGAGCAAATGATGGTCACACCAGATACTGACTGGTTTTCTGATCCACGCTCTTACCATTTTTTAGGTATATGTGACCAACAGATGCATATATTTATTCCTGGTCATGTGAAATTCATAGATTAGGGCCTAATGAATTTATTTAAATTGACTGATTTCCTTATACGAACTGTAACTCAGTAAAATCTTTGACATCTTTGCATGTTACGTTTATATATATATTTTTCAGTATATAACAGAGTACTAACATCTAGTATAGGATTATTTGCTTTCTTCTCCTATTTAATCTCTCATGGACAGAAATATAAGCATCTGACCAAATTGCTCAAGACTTTAGTTCAGGGTTAACCGAGATTATCGCTTTGCAGACAACCAAACCTGATAAAAAACAGACTGTGACAACATACAGTACAGGTTATTTCTGTGACTGATTGGTGGTGGCAGTAATCCCTATAAAGATTAAATGATGCATTCGAAGACATTCAATAAGTCAATATAATGATTTTGCATAGTCAGAAGACTTTGTAATTAGGGTGTGACCCATTCAAGTCACAGGGGGCAGTAAGGGGGTAGCAAGTACACACACACACACACACACACACACACACACACACACACACACACACACACACACTGATTAAAATATTGATCCATATTTTCTGTCTGATTCTAGAGTCTAGTCTCTAGTCGCCATGGTCTAGAGGCAGCGGAATATAATTACTAGGAGAAATTCCCATTCAAGTACATTTTCTGTGATGGTGGAATGGCAGCCATAGTGGGTGTAGCAACCCATAAGAGTGAAGTAGGAAGTTGTTCTATTTCTATGAGTCAAGGTCTATACCAGGGAGGCACAGCTCTGACTTAGTTTATACTGTAGTAGGCTGTTCCCACACACACACTCTAGCCATAGTGTCAACCAATACCCTAGTGGATACAGTCATACAGTGTGAGTGTAAAAGTGTGTGTTTTGCTTGAATAAAACTGTAATGTTATGCTAGTGAATTAAACTACATTGTGAGAGTGTTTGTGTCTGGATTTGAAAAGCGTATGACGGGGAACATGTACTATATGCGTGGGTGTCTACTTGTGTGTATTTGTCTTGTGGGAGTGTGTGCAGCACTAGGAAATAGAGCCGTTGTTGACTGGCGTGTTCAGAGTGGATGTGACAGAGGCTCAGTGCTGAACACGCTGTTGTGCCCGTCATTCTCCCAGCTCGCAGGCCTGTGAAAATCACTAAGACCCCTGATTCCCACTGAGTCCATGTCACAACAGCCATTGTGTGAGCCCGGTCATGGAGGCTAGCAAAGCGAATTACAGCCGCGCCACAACTGTCCAAATACAACTTAGCTAGTCAATCCTACAGCCTCTCACCAGGCCTCTGCAAACAGGCCAGTGACCAACTCAGATACAGCAAGTTAGTAGCTCCTACAGCCTCTCAGGCCTTGACCAGTGCACCCACCATCAGCAAAGTAGTGGTTCCAACTCAACATTTAAACAACTCTTACATAACATCAAAGCATTTACCTGTATTTACCACACAAATCATACATAACAACAGGTGTGTCAGCTAGAGTGTGTTTTGTCACAGATGTAAGAATGTGTTGAGGTGTCGAGAGGCAAAACCGTTACTTATTGCGGAAATCGAGGAGAGAGGTCAAAGTCAGTGTCTGTGAGTGTGTGCCACACAGCTCTGGTCCTTGTAGTGTAATGTTTGCTCTGTGGATTACATATGCTCTCAATATTTTACTACCATAGCTGTCATAAATGAGTTGCTAGTGTCTTGTCTGTATGCCTGGATTCAGATCCCCAATGGATCTTCCCCCTACAGATTCTCTACAGAAAACAGAAAACACAATTTTAATTTACTTTCAAACCAGCATTAAGGACTATTGGATGTATTTAATTTGAACCTTTTGTTCTCAAAACAACACTCCAAGGACTGAGCACCCTTTCTAGATTTTGTAAAATATTTATGGTTGGAGCGCCAGCACACCACTACTCAGGGGGGCGAGGGGTCTTCATGCGACATGTGATGTTGTAGGTGTCCTGGAGGGCAGGCAGTGTGCACCCAATAGTTGAACTTGAGGACGGAGTTCGAACTGTACGAGTCCTTGCAGTCGTGGGTATACAGGGAGTACAGGAGGGGACTGAGGACGCACCCTTGTGGGGTCCCGGTGTTGAGAAGCAAGCAGGTAACATTGCCTACCTTTCACCACCTGGGGACAGCCTGTCAGGAAGTCCAGGACCCAATTGCATAGAGAGGAGTTCATTCCCAGGGCTGTGAGCTTTGTAGTGAGCTTAAAGGGCACTATGGTATTGAAGACCGAGCTGTAGTCGAAGAACAGGAGGTAATGCCCTGAGCTAGAGAGAGATGAAAATGCCCAAATACACAACTGCCAGCTGGTCTGCTCATACTTTGAGGGCATGGCTAGGGATGCCATCTGGGCCGGCAGACTTATGAGGGTTAAAACTGTTGAATGACTTACAAACAGTGCATTTGTAAATTATTCAGACCCTTTGAGTTTTTTCACATTTTGCTATGTTACAGCCTTATTCTAAAATGTATTAAATTGTTGTTTTTCCCTCATCAAGCTACACACAATACCACATATGGACCAAGCAAAAACATGTTTTTAGAAATCTACATAAGTATTCAGACCCTTTAATCAGTACTTTGTTGAAGCAGCTTTGACAGTGTCAGGTTGGATGGGAAGCGTCGCTGCACAGCAATTTTCAGGTCTCTCTAGAGATGTTCGATCGGGTTCAAGTCTGGGCTCTTGCTGAGCCACTCAAGGAAATTCAAACTCCTTCGATGTCTTGTCTGTGTGTTTAAGGTCGTGATCTTGTTGGAAGGTTAACATTTGCACCAGTCTGAGGTCCTGAGTGCTCTGGAGCAGGTTTTCATCAAGGATCTCTTTACTTTGCTCTGTTCATCTTTCCCTCGACCCTGACTAGTCTCCAATTCCCTGCCGCTGAAAAACATCCCTACAGCATGATGCTGCCACCACCATGCTTCATGGTGCCAGGTTTCCTCAAGACGTGGCACTCAGCATTCAGGCATTCAAAGTTCAATATTGACTTCTCATGGTCTGAGAGTGCTTTCGGTGCCTTTTTGCAAACTCCAGGTGGGCTGTCATGTGCCTTTGACTGAGGAGTGGCTTCCGTCTGGACACTCTACTATAAAGGCCTGATTGATGGAGTGCTGCAGAGACGGATGTCCTTCTGGAAGGTTCTCCATCTCCACAGAGGAACTCTGGATCTTTCAGAGTGATCATCGGGTTCTTATATTTGAGATTATTCAAAGTAGCCACCCTTTGCTTTGATGACAGCTTTGCACACTCTTGGCATTCTCTCAAACAGCTTCATGAGGTAGTCACCTGGAATGCATTTCAGAAACTGTGGCTGAGAGAAACTGTGGGGGCTGTTTTGTTAGACTTAAGTTACATTTACATTTAAGTCATTTAGCAGACGCTCTTATCCAGAGCGACTTACAAATTGGTGCATTCACCTTATGACATCCAGTGGAACAGTCACTTTACAATAGTGCATCTAAATCTTAAAGGGGGGGGTGAGAAGGATTACTTATCCTATCCTAGGTATTCCTTAAAGAGGTGGGGTTTCAGGTGTCTCCGGAAGGTGGTGATTGACTCCGCTGTCCTGGCGTCGTGAGGGAGTTTGTTCCACCATTGGGGGGCCAGAGCAGCGAACAGTTTTGACTGGGCTGAGCGGGAACTGTACTTCCTCAGTGGTAGGGAGGCGAGCAGGCCAGAGGTGGATGAACGCAGTGCCCTTGTTTGGGTGTAGGGCCTGATCAGAGCCTGGAGGTCAAGGCACGCCAAGGTTCTTGGCGCTCTGGGAGGAGGACACAATGGAGTTGTCAACCGTGATGGCGAGATCATGGAACGGGCAGTCCTTCCCCGGGAGGAAGAGCAGCTCCGTCTTGCTGAGGTTCAGCTTGAGGTGGTGATCCGTCATCCACACTGATATGTCTGCCAGACATGCAGAGATGCGATTCGCCACCTGGTCATCAGAAGGGGGAAAGGAGAAGATTAATTGTGTGTCGTCTGCATAGCAATGATAGGAGAGACCACGTGAGGTTATGACAGAGCCAAGTGACTTGGTGTATAGCGAGAATAGGAGAGGGCCTAGAACAGAGCCCTGGGGGACACCAGTGGTGAGAGCGCGTGGTGAGGAGACAGATTCTCGCCACGCCACCTGGTAGGAGCGACCTGTCAGGTAGGACGCAATCCAAGCGTGGTCCGCGCCGGAGATGCCCAACTCGGAGAGGGTGGAGAGGAGGATCTGATGGTTCACAGTATCGAAGGCAGCCGATAGGTCTAGAAGGATGAGAGCAGAGGAGAGAGAGTTAGCTTTAGCGGTGCGGAGCGCCTCCGTGATACAGAGAAGAGCAGTCTCAGTTGAATGACTAGTCTTGAAACCTGACTGATTTGGATCAAGAAGGTCATTCTGAGAGAGATAGCGGGAGAGCTGGCCAAGGACGGCACGTTCAAGAGTTTTGGAGAGAAAAGAAAGAAGGGATACTGGTCTGTAGTTGTTGACATCGGAGGGATCGAGTGTAGGTTTTTTCAGAAGGGGTGCAACTCTCGCTCTCTTGAAGACGGAAGGGATGTAGCCAGCGGTCAGGGATGAGTTGATGAGCGAGGTGAGGTAAGGGAGAAGGTCTCCGGAAATGGTCTGGAGAAGAGAGGAGGGGATAGGGTCAAGCGGGCAGGTTGTTGGGCGGCCGGCCGTCACAAGACGCAAGATTTCATCTGGAGAGAGAAGGGAGAAAGAGGTCAGAGCACAGGGTAGGGCAGCGTGAGCAGAACCAGCGGTGTCGTTTGACTTAGCAAACGAGGATCGGATGTCGTCGACCTTCTTTTCAAAATGGTTGACGAAGTCATCTGCAGAGAGGGAGGAGGGGGGGGAGGGGGAGGAGGATTCAGGAGGGAGGAGAAGGTGGCAAAGAGCTTCCTAGGGTTAGAGGCAGAAGCTTGGAATTTAGAGTGGTAGAAAGAGGCTTTAGCAGCAGAGACAGAAGAGGAAAATGTAGAGAGGAGGGAGCGAAAGGATGCCAGATCCGCAGGGAGGCGAGTTTTCCTCCATTTCCGCTCGGCTGCCCGGAGCCCTGTTCTGTGAGCTCGCAATGAGTCGTCGAGCCACGGAGCGGGAGGGGAGGACCGAGCCGGCCTGGAGGATGGGGGACATAGAGAGTCAAAGGATGCAGAAAGGGAGGAGAGGAGGGTTGAGGAGGCAGAATCAGGAGATAGGTTGGAGAAGGTTTGAGCAGAGGGAAGAGATGATAGGATGGAAGAGGAGAGAGTAGCGGGGGAGAGAGAGCGAAGGTTGGGACGGCACGATACCATCCGAGTAGGGGCAGTGTGGGAAGTGTTGGATGAGAGCGAGAGGGAAAAGGATACAAGGTAGTGGTCGGAGACTTGGAGGGGAGTTGCAATGAGGTTAGTGGAAGAACAGCATCTAGTAAAGATGAGGTCGAGCGTATTGCCTGCCTTGTGAGTAGGGGGGAAGGTGAGAGGGTGAGGTCAAAAGAGGAGAGGAGTGGAAAGAAGGAGGCAGAGAGGAATGAGTCAAAGGTAGACGTGGGGAGGTTAAAGTCGCCCAGAACTATGAGAGGTGAGCCGTCCTCAGGAAAGGAGCTTATCAAGGCATCAAGCTCACTGATGAACTCTCCGAGGGAACCTGGAGGGCGATAAATGATAAGGATGTTAAGCTTGAAAGGGCTGGTAACTGTGACAGCATGGAATTCAAAGGAGGCGATAGACAGATGGGTAAGGGGAGAGAGAGAGAATGACCACTTGGGAGAGATGAGGATCCCGGTGCCACCACCCCGCTGACCAGAAGCTCTCGGGGTGTGCGAGAACACGTGGGCGGACGAAGAGAGAGCAGTAGGAGTGGCAGTGTTATCTGTGGTGATCCATGTTTCCGTCAGTGCCAAGAAGTCGAGGGACTGGAGGGAGGCATAGGCTGAGATGAACTCTGCCTTGTTGGCCGCAGATCGGCAGTTCCAGAGGCTACCGGAGACCTGGAACTCCACGTGGGTCGTGCGTGCTGGGACCACCAGTTTAGGGTGGCCGCGGCCACGTGGTGTGGAGCGTTTGTATGGTCTGTGCAGAGAGGAGAGAACAGGGATAGACAGACACATAGTTGACAGGCTACAGAAGAGGCTACGCTAATGCAAAGGAGATTGGAATGACAAGTGGACTACACGTCTCGAATGTTCAGAAAGTTAAGCTTACGTAGCAAGAATCTTATTGACTAAAATGATTAAAATGATACAGTACTGCTGAAGTAGGCTAGCTGGCAGTGGCTGCGTTGTTGACTTTGTAGGCTAGCTGGCAGTGGCTGCGTTGTTGACACTACACTAATCAAGTCGTTCCGTTGAGTGTAATAGTTTCTACAGTGCTGCTATTCGGGGGCTAGCTGGCTAGCTAGCAGTGTTGATTACGTTACGTTGCGTTACAAGAACGACAATAGCTGGCTAGCTAACCTAGAAAATCGCTCTAGACTACACAATTATCTTTGATACAAAGACGGCTATGTAGCTAGCTATGTAGCTAGCTACGATCAAACAAATCAAACCGTTGTGCTGTAATGAAATGAAAATGTGATACTACCTGTGGAGCGAAGCGGAATGTGTGACAGCGGAATGTTTGACATTATTCTATCATATTCTGTTGCTGAAAGAACTTCACTAAACCCTAACCCTTAACTAAATCTTGTAATAAATAATGGGGAAATTGAGCAAGTTGAGGTGACTAAACTGTCATGGTCAAAACATATTGATACAACAGTGGCTCAGGCATTGATGGTGATTAAGCCTGGCTTGCAGTCGGCCTTCCAATTCATCCCAAAGGTGTTCGATGGGGTTGAGGTCAGTGCTCTGTACAGGCCAGTCAAGTTCTTTCACAACTATCTCGACAAACCATTTCTGTATGGACCTCGCTTTGTGCACAGGGGGCATTGTCATGCTGAAACAGGAATGGGTCTTCCCCAAACTGTTGCCACAAAGTTGGAAGCACAGAATCATCTATAATGTCATTGTATGCTGTGGCGTTAAGATTTCCCTTCACTGGAACTAAGGGAGCTAGCCCGAACTCTGAAAAACAGCCCCAGACCATTATTCCTCATCCACCTAACTTTACAGTTGGCACTATGCATAGGTGCGTTCTCCTGGCATCCATCAAACCTAGATTCATCCATCGGACTGCCAGATGGTGAAGCATGATTCATCACTACAGAGAACGCGTTTCCTCTGTTCTGGAGTCCAGTGGTGGCGAGTTTCACACCACTCCAGACAACGCTTGGCATTGCGCATGGTCATCTTAGGCTTGTGTGGTTCAGCACTCATCGGTCCTGTTCTGTGAGCTTGTGTTGCCTAACACATTGCGGCTGAGCCATTGTTGTTTCTAGATGTTTCCACCTCACAATAACAGCTCTTACAGTTGACCGCGGCAACTCTAACAGGGTCGAAATTTTACAAACTGACTTGTTGGAAAGGTGGCATCCTATGATAAGTGCCAAGCAGAAAAGTCACTGAGCTCTCTAGTAAGGCCCTTCTTACTTACAGTGTTTGTCTATGGAAATTGTGTGGAGATGTGCGAGATTTAATATACCTGTCAACAACCGGTCTGGCTGAATTTGCCGAATCCACCAATTCTAATTAATGGTACATTGTATTTAAAGGGATGCCTTTACATAAATGTACTTACAACCCTATTGAATGAAAATATGTTGGGAAAGTTTCCAGCAGTTGAATTACATATATTCAGCTTGTACATGGGAGCTACACCAGCCTAAGGTATGTCTGTATACCAACTACTGGGAAGTGCTTAAATCAAAACATGTAGGAAAGGCATACAAGTCTGAATCATGCCAGAAGTGATTTGAATAATATATTTTTTATGGATAAATGTTTGAAATGAATAGTTTCTCCTTTTCGGTTTATTGAGAAGTAACTGAAAGAAAAAATATATAATTGAATGAGTTTTACTTTACTTACTGATCTAACTGACTTCAATTCAAATTGACTCCAAACCTGCTGTTGTGTCGTCCAGGTGAGAGAGGAGCTTTGGGGATGATGGGGGTCCCAGGACAACCCAGTTCCACAAAAACATGTGGCCCCTCAGGATCCAAAGAAACAAGGGAATGCAAGGAGATGCAGGTCAGCTCCTCATGATAGTGACCATCACCAACATAACATAACATATGCCATTTAGCAGACGCTTTTATCCAAAGCGACTTACAGTCATGTGTGCATACATTCTACGTATGGGTGGTCCCGGGGATCGAACCCACTACCCTGGCGTTACAAGCGCCATGCTCTACCAACTGAGCTACATGGAACCTAATTTAAGTCAGATCTAACAAGATCTGACTTATTGGAAAGGTGGCATCCTATGACAGTGCCACGTTGAAAGTCACTGAGTTCTTAAGTGAGGGCATTCTACAGCAAATGTTTGTCTCTGGAGATTACATGGCTGTGTGCTCAATTTTATACACCCCTCAGCAATGGGTTTGGCTGAAATAGCCGAATCCACCAATTTCAAGGGGTGTCCACATACGTTTGTATATATATATAGTGAATCTTGTAGCAAAGAGAAGTTCAGTACAGGTATGGGATTGAAGAAAACAGACTGAAAAGGAGGGACTAACTGAACCACCTGTTGTCCATTGCAAAATTATTTAAAACATTTTCCGTTGGATGTCCTAATGAGCATGACCCAGGTATGTTCTTTACATCGACAGTTTGGAGAAGGGTTGAAGGGGAAAGGAGACATAAGAGGATGGAGCAGAACAGCTCCCTGCACATGCCTTTGATTACTACCGCAACTACTGCCATCAGTCTCCTGGAGGGAGAGACTCAGATGCAGTGCATTCGGAAAATATTCAGACCACTTGACTTTTTCCAACATTTTGTCACGGTACAGTCTTATTCTAAAATGGAGTAAATGTGATTTTTTCCCCTCAAAAATCTGGCTGCCATTACAGCCTCAAGTATTCTTGGGTATGACGCTACAAGCTTGGCAAACCTGTATTTGGGGAGTTTCTCACATTCTTCTCTGCAGATCCTCTCAAGCTCTGTCAGGTTGGATGGGGAGCATCGCTGAACAGTATTTTTAGGTCTCTCCAGAGATATTTGATCGTGTTCAAGTCCGGTCTCTGGCTGGAGATTTGTCCCAAAGCCACTCCATTCAGAGACTTGTTCAGAAGCCACTCCTGCGTTGTCTTGGCTGTGTGCTTAGGGTCGTTGTCCTGTTGGAGGGTAAACATTCGCCCCAGTCTGAGGTCCTCAGCGCTCAGATGCAGGTCAAGCATTTCTCTCTACTTTGCTCCATTCATCTGTCCCTCGATCCTGACAAGTCTCCCTGCTGCAGAAAAATATCCCTACACCTTGACGCTGCACCACCATGCTTCACTGTATGGATGGTGCCAGGTTTCCTCCAGACGTGATGCTTGGCATTCAAGTTCAATCTTGGTTTAAACAGACCAGAGAATCTTGTTTCTCATGGTCTGAAAGTCCAGGCATGTTGTGTCTTTGGCTATGCCAGATTAAGAGATAAGACATGCTATTCTATAAAATAATTTCTCCGCAATTAATATCACCTGATTGAGCTAAATCTAATGTAAATGTAATTAACTAGAGAGTCGGCCACCACAAAATAATATTTATAGAGCTGTTATCTTCCAAATAAACTCTTAAAGACCTAGTAATATTTGACATCAATAGCAGTCAATATCAATCGTCACCTTAATTCAGTTTCATCTGAAAGTTGTAAATTATTTTATCTGCACGAATCCTGGCTAACAAGTTGAATCAGCAATACAAAATTGTGTTTAATTATTTATTTACTAAATACCTAACTAATCACACAGAATTACACATACACACAATTCATCATAACTTGATAACAAATTACGTCATAAAGGAAAACGTCCCTAGAGGGCGGAACAGATATGACAGCTTGATACACAAAAGAAAAGGGGCTGGGTTGAGTGAAAGATCGGGAAGACTGAGGAACAAAGGGGAGAAGCTGTGCTATCGTAAATACAGTATAGTATGCATTCTAAATTACCGCCCATTTGGAAAAGGAAAATGCAATAAATATTTACTCTGAGCTGCGCTTCGGTAGGTTGGTGGTAGATGGAAGGCCCTGTTGCCCAATCGAGTCCTTTGAAGAATGTCTCTGGTGGTCAAAACGGGAAACTCTGTCTGTTCCTTCCTAACCTGCGTTTGCAGCTGCGGTTGCTAACTCAACGGCTAGGAAGTATCACTTCTGTAGTGAATAAGAGTTCAAAGTTCATACCATTCGCAACCAAGGCTCACGCTGATCTTGGCCTCGTTCTGTAGTTATTATCTGAACCATTTTGACATAGGACCGTCGTCCTACATCCCCTCGTCAAGGCTTTTTATAGAAAGGGAGAAAGGGGGTGTGTTTCATAGTTTACAACCTCTGTATCTTCACGTGGGCGGGCCACTGAGTGAGCAGCCCTATCTTATGAAAACCACATCTCACATTCTAGAAGCTAAAATCACATTTAATCCCCTCACAAATAATTTCATATTATAACATTTAAATTGAACAACAATTCCATGTGAATCCGATAACTCTGTGTAGACTTTCCACTGTAGAGTTTATGTAATCTTATCATTGATGAGAATGTCTCAGATGACAACCGAACTGACATCATATTCATTAAGTACCACCACATATGTTCCATTGGTTGGATTACCAGAATATAGTTCATTTCCCCCCATATTCTGACGTTCCCAGAAGCTCTATGTTAACCAAGGGTTTTGCAAATGTAACCGCAGTAGGGTAGAGAGGAAAAAAGGGGGAAGAGGTATTTATAACTGTAATAAACCTAACCCCCAGGCCAACGTCATGAAAGTTGCCTTTTGGCAAACTCCAAGCATGCTATCATTTGCCTTTTACTGAGGAGTGGCTTCCATCTGGCCACTCTACAATAATGGCCTATTCAACGTAAATGAATATTTGAATACATTTGCAAAAAAATTGAGAAACCTGTTTTCAGTTTGTCATTATGGGGTATTGTGTGTAGATTGATGATTTAAAATCCATTTTAAAATCAATTTTAAAATAAGGTTGTAACATAACAAAATGTGGAAAAAGGGAAGGGATCTGATACTTTCCGAATGCACTGTGGCACTGCCAACAACTACCAACAACAGAGCCCACACACACAGACACACACACACAGTGGTTGTGAATTTAGACACACATTTCAAGGGATCTGGTAGTGGTTTATATAGGACCTAATGGTTTATATGGTTTCGATGACATCACCTGTGTGGCATTAGAGATGTTGAGGCTGATTGGCTCTCTCCCTGATCAGAGTGTCCGCATGCCTCGCTCTCAAACCCAGTTACACGAGACAGATAAGCGTTCTGGGGTACGAGAGTGGATGCATGACTGACAGCCATGCTTCCCCTACTATACACTCACTAGGCCTGTCCGAATACCTGTATTTGCGTTCTAAACAGCACTGATTGAGTATGCCTTTGCACAAATAGGAAATCAACATTTATAGTAAACTTCGACTTTGAAACTTCGACAATTGAGTAAGCTTTAAATGCCAGAAAGTCTAAATTATTTAGGCTTTTCAACAAGTACGGATTCACTGCATCAGATAAGGGGATAAGGAGACGGGCTGTGCCAAAATGAATGAATGGTGCATTCTCAGCATGGATGAGGCTAGTATGTTAATATTTGTTGCTTACGGCATACATTTCTACTACAGAGTACTTTCTAATTAGTTTGTAGTACAATTAGTACACTGTATTTAATTTTCATAAGTAGGCAAGACAGATTTCGGGCACAGCAATATACAAGTACAGCCACAAACCAGAATCAGTACTTAATATATTGAAGTAATTCATTAAAGTTTAATCATGATGAATTAATGCAAAATTACAAGCCTTTGAAAAGACACTGTATGATTAACCATGAGAATTGGAAAGACACACAGCCGATCCAGCATAAAGCACAATGCCATGGGCACTGTTGGGAGCTCAGGCATACAGACACAATGTGGCAGCAATGTTTCTGGAAGATTCACATAATGCTGCATTAATTTAATTATACAGTATGGGTACAATATGGGTCTGATAAAAAAAATCCTAACTGAAAATGCTTAAATTGCACATACAGTACCATTCAAAAGTTTGGACACACCTACTAATTCAAGGCTTTTTCTTCATTTGTACTATTTTCTACATTGTAGAAATTTCTACACTATTTCTACACTATTAATAGTGTATTTCTACACTATTAAATAACACATACAGAATCATGTAGTAACCAAAACCAGTGTTGAACGAATCAAAATACAGTTTATATTTTAGAATCTTCAAAGTAGCCACCCTTTGCCTTGATGACAGCATGGCACACACTTGACATTCTCTCAACCAGCTTCACCTGGAATTGTTTTCCAACAGTCTTGAAGGAGTTTCCACACATGCTGAGCACATGTTGGTTGCTTTTCCTTCATTCTGTGGTCCAACTAATCCCAAACCATGTCAATTGGGTTGAGGTCAGTGATTGTGGAGGCTAGGTCATCTGATGCAGCACTCCATCACCCTCCTTCTTAGTCAAATAGCCCTTGCACAGCCTGGAGGTGTGTTGGGTCATTGTCCTGTTGAAAAACAAATGCTAATTTGAGCTGTTCTAGCCATAATATGGACTTGGTCTTTTCCCAAATATGGCTTGGTCTTTTCCCAAATATGGCTATCTTCTGTATACCACCCCCACCTTGTCACAAGACAACTGATTGGCTCAAATGCATTTAGAAGGAAAGAAATTCCACAAATTAACTTTCAACAAGGCACACCTGTTAATTGAAATGCATTTCAGGTGACTACCTCGTGAAGCTGGTTACTACACAATTCCATATATGTTATTTCATAGTTTTGATGTCTTCATTAGAACCAGGTTGCTGGCACTGGTTACAGTTTGAAGCTGAGTGGGCAGCTCGATGAAGATTTAATATTTAGTCAATATTTAAATCACCCAGAACATATACCTCTCTGTTGATATCACTTACATTATGTCGGCCAATGCCCCTGGTGTAATGTACATTTGCTGAAGCATTATGACAACTCAGCGTCACAATGGTAGGGATTAGCTGAGCTGGGCTTGGGTCATTGATAAGTCATTGTCTCAACACTGCCTTATAATGCTGTGAAAGGATCCAGGAACCCAAAAGATTTGGGTGGATCCCATCCTCCTTGTAAAACGTGTTTTGTTTCCAAAAGGTAGTGAAAAATCACGTAGACAATTGTGAAAAGAAAGAATCCTGCTAAAGCGTTCAATTCCATGATTCAGAGAGGGCACAGGGCCAGATATTATGGGTCTTATGCTAGTGTCTAGCAGAGCCAATCAGCTCTTAATTTCATTAAAACTCACATGGACTACGATAGAATCAATTTTCATGTCCTGAGGTAGTACATTCAGGAGCAGCTTAGTCATGTTATTTACTCGCGCTCCGGGATAGGACACGAGTTGAAGAAGTGTTCATTCTTTAACTCGTGTTTTTCTACTAAATTTAAATGGACATGGACAAAACTACATTTCCTAAAACTCAATTGTCCATTTGAAAGTGAATAGAAGCACTCAAAACTATAGTAGAACACACTATGTGCAACTCTCTCTTCTCTCTCTCTCTCCCTAGTCTCTCAACCCTCTCTCCTCTCTCTGTCTCAATTCAATTTGAATTTCATTTTAAGGGGCTTTATTGGCATGGGAAACATATGTTTACATTGACTGAGCAAGTGAAATAGATAAGAAACAAAAGTAAAATAAACAATAAAAAATGTATAGTAAATATTACACTCACAAAAGTTCCAAAAGAATAAAGACATTTCAAATGTCATATGTCTACAGTGTGGTTGGTAATGATGTGCAAATAGTTAAAGTACAAAAGGGAATATAAATAAACATAAATATAGGTTGTATTTACATTGGTGTTTGTTCTTCACTGGTTGCCCTTTTCTTGTGGCAACAGGTCACAAATCTTGCTGCTGGGATTTCACACTGTGGTATTTCACCCAATAGACACAGGAGTTTATCAAAATTGGATTTGTTTTTGTATTCTTTGTGGGTGTAATCTGAGGAAAATATATTTCTCTAATATGGTCATACATTTGGCAGGTGGTTAGGAAGTGCAGCTCAGTTTCCACCTCATTTTGTGGACAGTGTGCACAGAGCCAGGTCTGCCTACGGTCTTTCTTGATAGCAAGGCTATGCTCACTGAGTCTGTACATAGTCAAAGATTTCCTTAATTTTGTGTCAGTCACAGTGGTCAGGTATTCTCACTGTGGTATTTCACCCAATAGACACAGGAGTTTATCAAAATTGGATTTGTTTTTGTATTCTTTGTGGGTGTAATCTGAGGAAAATATATTTCTCTAATATGGTCATACATTTGGCAGGTGGTTAGGAAGTGCAGCTCAGTTTCCACCTCATTTTGTGGACAGTGTGCACAGAGCCAGGTCTGCCTACGGTCTTTCTTGATAGCAAGGCTATGCTCACTGAGTCTGTACATAGTCAAAGATTTCCTTAATTTTGTGTCAGTCACAGTGGTCAGGTATTCTGCCACTGTGTACTCTCTGTTTAGGGCCAAATAGCATTGTAGTTTGCTGTTGTTTTGTAAATTATTTCCAATGTGTCAAGTAATTATCTTATTGTTTTCTCATGATTTGGTTGGGTGTAATTGTGTTGGTGTCTTGGGGCTCTGTGGTGTCTGTTTGTGTTTGTGAACAGAGCCCCAGGACCAGCTTGCTTAGGGGGCTCTTCTCCAGGTTGCTTCCTTTTAGATGGCTGTAGAATTTAACGTCTCTTTTCTGGATTTTGATCATTAGCGGTGATCGGCCTAAATTTGCTCTGCATGCTGTATTTGATGTTTTACGTTACACGCTGTGGATTTTTTGGGAGAATTCTGCATGCAGAATATCAATTTGGTGTTTGTCCCATTATGTGAATTATTGGTTTGTGAGTGGACCCCAGACCTCACAACCATAAAGAGCAATGATTTGTATTTGTGGTTCTGGCAACTGGATCTTTTTTGTAACACCATTCTTTTAGTCTTACTTAGATTAACTGTCAGGGCCCAGGGTCTGACAGAATCTGTGCAGAATATCTAGGTGCTGCTATAGATCTGCTGTAGGTCTCTATCTGTCGTACTCTCACTCTGTCTCTCTATTTCTCACTTTCTCTTGCTCTCCCTCTCATTTACTCCACTCTGATCAGAATACAATGGACAGGATGAAACAGGATGCACTCTAGACACAACCAGCCTGAAATACCGTCCTGCTACAGATCTCAGACCTATGCACAGACACAGGTCATGTCACATGCAAAGTACAGCCACAAACCAGAATCAGGGTCTCATTTTTGAAGGTACCCCCTGAGCACAACAATCCAACAATACAACAGTACAACAAAAAGGGAGTAATAAAGTGATCTATAGGACTTTAGTGATGACAGTCCAACCTTCGGATAAAGGATGCAGTGATAAGTATAAAACCTGTCACCTGTGATAAAGCGAAGTAGGCTATGGTAGACTGCATCCAAAGGTTTTTAGATCTGCTGCATTTTGATAAATTTAAGGATTTTTCTTAGTACATAGTGCAAAACTGGTAGGAAAGAAGTGGGCATCTTCTAAAAGAGACAAACACTTTAGATCTTACCGCATGAAAATCTTACAGTAACTAACCACACAACACTGGTCCATTTCAGATATTGGCATCATGTAGTAAAAATGATCAACTTTGGAGTTCTCCATTTCTTGAAATAATTAATTAAAATTCAATCACGATGAATTAATGCAAAATGACATGCGATTAGTCTTGGTGCATATCTTATCTGCATCAAGTGGTATGTTGACACCTGAAACCACACAAAATAGCCATGGGGAAAGAGTTTCAAGCAGTATCAGGGAGTCTCTCCTGTCTCCCCCTCCCTAGTTTTTCACCCCTCTCCTCTCTCAATCTCTCTCTGTCTCTCTCTTTCTCTCGTTCTCTGTCTCATTCAATCACTCTGATCAGAATACAATGGACAGGATGAAACAGGATGCACTCTTAACACAACCAGCATGAAATACTGACCTGGTACAGATCTCAGACCTCCGCACAGACACAAATCATGTCACACGCATGCACACAAACACACACTCAATGCAGGTATATGGAACGAGAAGGCTATAAGCACTGTTGTGTTATGCCTAGAGGGACTCCTATGAGATGGATTGATATTTTTCCACAATCTTGTTTGTGTTGATGGTGTTACCACATTCCGGTGGGGTTATGTAAACCCAGCGCCAGCCAGGCATGCAGACAGAGGTGCAGTTATCTCTCCTTTTGATTTAAGATTAGCCTCCAACTCTCATTGCTTGGTTTTCATATGCAAAAAAAAGAATGTGCATGCATATCCATGAGACGTTCTATCTAAGATCAGAAGTAATGTTCTGTATCCATCTAACGCACACACGCCACACACAAACATGTACTTGCAAATCTATCTAAGCGTCTTGGATATGCATCTTGGATATGCAGCGATATTGGTGGAAAGATCTAGGGTAGTTTTGTGTAAAATTAATGAATACTCATACACCCTTTTGCCCTGATACACCATCGAAACACACACAAAACAACATCTCATGTAATATGCCAACTCTCCAAGGCAACCAATTTGTCCCATGCATGCAACCCCGACAGTGTGACTTTACTTGGGCAAATGACAATGTCCAATGACAAATGAATGACAATGGCCAAAGACCAATGAACGACATGGCCAACAGCCTCGTACGAACCATCTTGATCTCGACAGTTTACAGGTTGGTTCGTACGAGGCTATACGAGGCTATACCTGTTTGAAAAGAAAAACCAGCATTACCTTGGTCCTTGAAAGCCAGAATTGTATAGCCCTGACTTTTTATTTTGAATGAATATGTGTGTTGTTCTGTATTTAGTTTGTTTTACATTCATTTGCTTTTGTCTCATGAATTGAATGTGCAAGGATCCCTTGTGAAAGAGTCCCTGTTCGAATTAAGAAAAGAAAAAGTGCTGTGGTGGGGGAGAAACTAACTTTTTGGCCCAACATTACCATAATGCATTGAGTATTGAGAAAAGCAGAGTGCCAAGCAACCCTGTGTCCCTTTCCCCTGAGGTGTACACATGTACACTTCTCATTTACATTACATTTACATTTAAGTCATTTAGCAGACGCTCTTATCCAGAGCGACTTACAAATTGGTGCATTCACCTTATGACATCCAGTGGAACAGTCACTTTACAATAGTGCATCTCCCCACAAATGTAAAAGCGTTTGATTTGTGTAGGCATGGGATAGAGCAGGGTTTCCCAAACTCGGTCCTAGGGACCCCAAGGGGTGCAGGTTTTGTGTTTTTGCCAGGGACAAGGGGGACATGTCCTCCCTACATTCTGAAATTGCATTTTGTCCCCCCCAATTTTATAATTGGAATGTGATACAAAACAGGCAATGCTGTGCTTTAGGACCATGCGGATGCCTCCGAGCAGTCGGTAGGCTGTTTGGAGTGTTTATCTGACTGGATTTAAAAACAAAAACAAATTATGCCCCCCCCACTTCTAAAACCAAAGTTGCATCCCTGTTTTCTGCCGTATCACTACACAGATGATTCAAATAATCTCCTAATCATCAAGCTTTGATCATTTAAATCAGCTGTGTAGTGTTAGGGCAAAACAAGTAAATGAGCACCCCTTGGGGTTCGAGGATCGAGTTTGGGAAACGCTGGGCTAGAAGGAGTTTCCAGTCTATTTCATAAATCAGTAATTTCCTCGATAAATCCATGATGGGAAGTGAACAAGTGTACAATTCTGCAGATGTTTGGAAGTGGGGGTGCTTAGAATTTTTTGCCTACGCTACAAATGGCTATATTGGGACACAGGCCTGGTCCGAACCAATTGCTAAACATTCGACAGGAAGTGGAGGTTAAAGGGTCAAAGCATGATGAGACTTCCTTCTACTTCATATATAGTAGTAACAGGACAGATCCAGTGACATTGTGAGGTTAGCATGCACATCAATGAACGTTAACAATCACTGTAATTTAAAGGATAAAGCACATAAAGCAAGTAAACAGTCATTAACCTGTATTTTATCACTCCGGCCTAAAGTATCCCTGTGTCATTGGGTAACGTAACCTATGATATATTTAGGAGAAACCACTCACTCACCCCCATTACGGTCTGTCTAGCAATGACCATTAGCACAAGCCACCTGTAGAAGATAAGACATTAACCTCTTCAGTCGACCCTCTACTTTTTCGAACATTCTGTTAAAAATCGCGCAACATTTCAGCGCCCTGCTACTCAGGCCAGGAATATAGTATATGCATATGATTAGTATGTGTGGATAGAAAACACTCAGACGTTTATAAAACTGGTTAAATCACGGCTGTGACTATAACAGAACGTGCGTTTCACCGAAAAGTGCAAGAAAATCTGATCACTGAAAATGGAAATAAATATCCATGCGCCACTTCCAGGAATTGTTCAAAGTGAACCGAATTACATGAGACCGAGGTTTCAGTGCCTACAGCTTCCACACGATGTCTAGAATCTTGTCATTTGATTCAGCTTTGATTCTTGGTCAAACCGGATCAAGGGAACCGATTCCCTCCGGTCTCCGACCGGATGTTTTGGTCGAGCTCTCTCCAGACATCTTTTCGAGACGGACAGCTATAGAATTTACATCGCCTCCTGATGAATTTTATTGCTTATTAACGTGTACTAATACCTAAAGTTACATTACAAAAGTATTTCGTAATTTTGTGAAAGTTTATCGTCGACTTTTTGAATTTTAAAAAATTACGTTAAGTTATGAAACGCAATTTTTTTCCGTTTATCACACAGTCTTCATAGATCGATATCTAGGCTATATATGGACCGATTTAATCGAAAAAAGACCCAATAGTAATTATGGGACATCTAGGAGTGCCAACAAAGAAGATGGTCAAAGGTAATGAATGTTTTATATTTTATTTGTGCGGTTTGTGTAGCGACAACTATGCTAATTATTTTGTTTACGTCCCCTGCGGGTCTTTTGGGGTGTTACATGCTATCAGATAATAGTTTCTCATGCTTTCGCCGAAAAGCATTTAAAAAATCTGACTTGTTGCCTGGATTTACAACGAGTGTAGCTTTAATTCAATACCATGCATGTGTATTTTAATGAACGTTTGAGTTTTAACTAATACTATTAGCATTTAGCGTAGCGCATTTGCATTTCCAGAGCTCTAGATGGGACGCCTGCGTGCCAGGTAGGAGCAAGAGGTTAAAGGTCGGGCCCGTGTTTGCACCAGTTGGTTTCAGAAGTAAAGAAAAGCAGACCTGGGTTCAAAACCATTTGAGATCTTTTAGCGTTTGCTCTTGTCTACTTGGAGTGCCATATGGGCAGGGTTTTCACCTTTTTGACTATTCTATAGGTTCCAATGTACCACACAGGCTCAATCAAGCCCAGATAGAGTATTACAAATTATCTGTATTTGAATCCAGGTTTGAATAAAAGCACCCAAAAAGCTAGACCCTTTCATCTGCAATCCACACATTATGTCCTATTCAGGAAATGTCTTAACAGCTGCAAGCTAACTCTTAATCAAAATGCAAGACAAGATCTACCACTCAGATGTTTTTTAAAAACATGATTTAAAAAAATTGTAAGCCTATGCAATATTACCCATTAAAAACTGTTCTGTCGTAATGAGGTTTGTGCAGTAAGCTATAGGCCCAATACATTATCACTGCATATTGGCTACACGTGAATTGCCCTACCAATGTTGGTCTTTTAAAACCATTTTAAAATTATATTTAAACATTTTAGGTGTATGATCAGACTGGTAATAGATAATTTGTTGAATTTCTTTTGAAGCACGGCTGTGTGAGCATGATCGTTTGCTTATTTTTTTTTACTGGACTGAACCCTTAAAAAATGAATTTGTTGCAGCAAACTTCTACAACTTTGTGGTAAATTTGCTGAAAACTAAATAGTTGTAACGGCGTTCGTCTGTTGAAAGAAGAGAGTCGGACCGAAATGCAGCATGTAGGTTACTCATGACTTTAATGAAAGAATCGCGGTACATGAAATAACTGAAACTAAATACAAAAACAACAGAACGGAACGTGAAACTAATAACAGCCTATCTGGTGACATTACACAAAGACAGGAACAAACACCCACGAAATACAAAGCGAAAGTCAGGCTGCCTAAATACGGTTCCCAATCAGAGACAACGACAAGCACCTGACTCTGATTGAGAATCGCCTCAGGCAGCCAAGCCTAACAACACCCCTAATCAGCCCCGATCCCAAATAATACAAACCCCAATACGAATACAACATATAAACCCATGTCACACCCTGGCCTACCCAAACATATAACAAAAACACAAAGTACAATGACCAAGGCGTGACAATAGTGTGGCACCAAATGTTGACAGAAGCTTGCAAATGTTTCCCACTAGTGGTGAATCTGCGACAAATCTTTGGCAACAAAACAAAAATATTTATTGCCACAAGTGGTAAACAGTTCGCCAAAGGTTTTTTTTCTGGCAGACAATTCTCTCAAGATTCAATTTGAATCTGTGGCAAACCTTGGCAACAAGTTCAAAGACCAGGAACCATTGATAACCAATTAGAAACATCTATTGGAAAATGGAAACCAAGATATCTAGCTAGCTACCTAACAAATTTGGCCGGTGAGTGTCTAACGTAATAATTCAACTTCCTAATAAACGTTAAGATGTTATTAGCTAAATGATGCCCAGATTGTCATGCAGGTGAATGAGGACCCAAAAGCGACTTGGCGAAAACAGAGTCTTTAATCCAGTAAAGTAATTCTACAATCATAAGACATAATTCCACTCGTAATGACGAGAACAGACTGGAGACTCGATCAAGAACTGCAGGTTGCCTCGGGAAGGCACTTGAACGTAGCAGACTCAGACACCTGCTCACCACGCAGCATCTGAGGGAAACACGACACGACAGGGCGATACACAGACACAGCACGGTGAACAATAGACAAGGATCCGACAGGGCAGAAACGGAAAACAAGGGGAGAAATAGGGACTCTAATCAGGGGGAAAGATAGGGAACAGGTGTGGGAAGACTAAATGATTGATTAGGGGAATAGGAACAGCTGGGAGCAGGAACGGAGCGATAGAGAGAAGAGAGAGAGGGAGGAAGAGAGAAAGAGGGGAACGAACCTAAAAAAGACCAGCAGGGGGAAAATGAACAGAGGGAAAAGCAAAATGACAAGACAATCTAAGACAAAACATGACAGTACCCCCCCACTCACCGAGCGCCTCCTGGCGCACTCGAGGAGGAATCCTGGCGGCAACGGAGGAAATCATCAATAAGTGAACGGTCCAGCACGTCCCGAGACGGAACCCAACTCCTCTCCTCAGGACCGTAACCCTCCCAATCCACTAAGTATTGGTGACCCCGTCCCCGAGAACGCATGTCCATGATCCTACGTACCTTGTAAATAGGTGCGCTCTCGACAAGGACGGGAGGGGGGGAGGGAAGACGAACGGGGGTGCGAAGAAAGGGCTTGACACAGGAGACATGGAAGACAGGATGGACGCGACGAAGATGTCGCGGAAGAAGCAGTCGCACAGCGACAGGATTGACGACCTGGGAGACACGGAACGGACCAATGAACCGCGTTGTCAACTTACGAGAAGCTGTCGTAAGAGGAAGGTTGCGAGTGGAAAGCCACACTCTCTGGCCGCAACAATACCTTGGACTCTTAATCCTACGTTTATTGGCGGCTCTCACAGTCTGTGCCCTGTAACGGCAAAGTGCAGACCTCACCCTCCTCCAGGTGCGCTCACAACGTTGGACAAACGCTTGAGCGGAGGGAACGCTGGACTCGGCAAGCTGGGATGAGAACAGAGGAGGCTGGTAACCCAGACTACTCTGAAACGGAGATAACCCGGTAGCAGACGAAGGAAGCGAGTTGTGAGCGTATTCTGCCCAGGGAGCTGTTCTGCCCAAGACGCAGGGTTTCTGAAAGAAAGGCTGCGTAGTATGCGACCAATCGTCTGATTGGCCCTCTCTGCTTGACCGTTAGACTGGGGATGAAACCCGGAAGAGAGACTGACGGACGCACCAATCAAACGACAGAACTCCCTCCAAAACTGTGACGTGAATTGCGGACCTCTGTCTGAAACGGCGTCTAACGGGAGGCCATGAATTCTGAACACATTCTCGATGATGATTTGTGCCGTCTCCTTAGCGGAAGGAAGTTTAGCGAGGGGAATGAAATGTGCCGCCTTAGAGAACCTATCGACAACCGTAAGAATCACAGTCTTCCCCGCAGACAAAGGCAGACCGGTAATGAAGTCTAGGGCGATGTGAGACCATGGTCGAGAAGGAATGGGGAGCGGTCTGAGACGACCGGCAGGAGGAGAGTTACCCGACTTAGTCTGCGCGCAGTCCGAACAAGCAGCCACGAAACGGCGCGTGTCACGCTCCTGAGTCGGCCACCAAAAGCGCTGGCGAATAGACGCAAGAGTGCCTCGAACACCGGGATGACCAGCTAACTTGGCAGAGTGAGCCCACTGAAGAACAGCCAGACGAGTGGAAACAGGAACGAAAAGGAGGTTACTAGGACAAGCGCGCGGCGACGCAGTGTGCGTGAGTGCTTGCTTAACCTGTCTTTCAATTCCCCAGACTGTCAACCCGACAACACGCCCATAAGGAAGAATCCCCTCGGGATCAGTAGAAGCCACAGAAGAACTAAACAGACGGGATAAGGCATCAGGCTTGGTGTTTTTGCTACCCGGACGGTAAGAAATCACAAACTCGAAACGAGCGAAAAACAACGCCCAACGAGCTTGACGGGCATTAAGTCGTTTGGCAGAACGGATGTACTCAAGGTTCTTATGGTCTGTCCAAACGACAAAAGGAACGGTCGCCCCCTCCAACCACTGTCGCCATTCGCCTAGGGCTAAGCGGATGGCGAGCAGTTCGCGGTTACCCACATCATAGTTGCGTTCAGATGGCGACAGGCGATGAGAAAAATAAGCGCAAGGATGAACCTTATCGTCAGACTGGAAGCGCTGGGATAGAATGGCTCCCACGCCTACCTCTGAAGCGTCAACCTCGACAATGAATTGTCTAGTGACGTCAGGAGTAACGAGGATAGGAGCGGACGTAAAACGTTCTTTTAGAAGATCAAAAGCTCCCTGGGCGGAACCGGACCACTTAAAACACGTCTTGACAGAAGTAAGAGCTGTGAGAGGGGCAGCAACTTGACCGAAATTACGAATGAAACGCCGATAGAAATTAGCGAAACCTAGAAAGCGCTGCAACTCGACACGTGACCTTGGAACGGGCCAATCACTGACAGCTTGGACCTTAGCGGAATCCATCTGAATGCCTTCAGCGGAAATAACGGAACCGAGAAAAGTAACGGAGGAGACATGAAAAGAGCACTTCTCAGCCTTCACGTAGAGACAATTCTCTAAAAGGCGCTGTAGAACACGTCGAACGTGCTGAGCATGAATCTCGAGTGACGGTGAAAAAATCAGGATATCGTCAAGATAGACAAAAACAAAGATGTTCAGCATGTCTCTCAGAACATCATTAACTAATGCCTGAAAAACAGCTGGCGCATTGGCGAGACCAAACGGCAGAACCCGGTACTCAAAATGCCCTAACGGAGTGTTAAACGCCGTTTTCCACTCGTCCCCCTCTCTGATGCGCACGAGATGGTAAGCGTTACGAAGGTCCAACTTAGTAAAGCACCTGGCTCCCTGCAGAATCTCGAAGGCTGATGACATAAGGGGAAGTGGATAACGATTCTTAACCGTTATGTCATTCAGCCCTCGATAATCCACGCAGGGGCGCAGAGTACCGTCCTTTTTCTTAACAAAAAAGAACCCCGCCCCGGCCGGAGAGGAAGAAGGCACTATGGTACCGGCGTCAAGAGACACAGATAAATAATCCTCGAGAGCCTTACGTTCGGGAGCCGACAGAGAGTATAGTCTACCCCGAGGAGGAGTGGTCCCCGGAAGGAGATCAATACTACAATCATACGACCGGTGAGGAGGAAGGGAGTTGGCTCGGGACCGACTGAAGACCGTGCGCATATCATGATATTCCTCCGGCACTCCTGTCAAATCGCCAGGTTCCTCCTGAGAAGTGGGGACAGAAGAAATGGGAGGGATGGCAGACATTAAACACTTCACATGACAAGAAACGTCCCAGGATAGGATAGAATTACTAGACCAATTAATAGAAGGATTATGACATACTAGCCAGGGATGACCCAAAACAACAGGTGTAAAAGGTGAACGAAAAATCAAAAAAGAAATAGTCTCACTGTGGTTACCAGATACTGTGAGAGTTAAAGGTAGTGTCTCAAATCTGATACTGGGAAGATAACTACCATCTAAGGCAAACATGGGCGTAGGCTTGTCTAACTGTCTGAAAGGAATGTCATGTTTCCGAGCCCATGCTTCGTCCATGAAACAACCCTCAGCCCCAGAGTCAATCAAGGCACTGCATGTAGCACCCGAACCGGTCCAGCGTAGATGGACCGACATAGTAGTACAGGATCTAGATGAAGAGACCTGAGTAGTAGCGCTCACCAGTAGCCCTCCGCTTACTGATGAGCTCTGGCCTTTACTGGACATGAATTGACAAAATGTCCATCAAATCCGCAATAGAGGCACAGGCGGTTGGTGATCCTCCGTTCCCTCTCCTTAGTCGAGATGCGAATACCTCCCAGCTGCATGGGCTCAGTCTCTGAGCCAGAGGAGGGAGATGGTTGCGATGCGGAGCAGGGAAACACCGTTGACGCAAGCTCTCTTCCACGAGCTTGGTGACGAAGATCTACCCGTCGTTCTATGCGGATGGCGAGAGCAATCAAAGAGTCCACACTGGAAGGAACCTCCCGAGAGAGAATCTCATCTTTGACCACTGCGTGGAGTCCCTCCAGAAAACGAGCGAGCAGCGCCGGCTCGTTCCAGTCACTAGAGGCAGCAAGAGTGCGAAACTCTATAGAGTAATCCGTTATGGATCGATCACCTTGGCATAGGGAAGCCAGGGCCCTAGAAGCCTCCCTACCAAAAACTGAACGGTCAAAAACCCGAATCATCTCCTCTTTAAAGTTCTGGTAATTGTTTGAACAATCAGCCCTTGCCTCCCAGATAGCTGTGCCCCACTCTCGAGCCCGGCCAGTAAGGAGTGAAATGACGTAAGCTACCCGAGCTCTCTCTCTAGAGTATGTGTTGGGTTGGAGAGAGAACACAATATCACACTGGGTGAGAAAGGAGCGGCACTCCGTGGGCTGCCCGGAGTAGCAAGGTGGGTTATTAACCCTAGGTTCCGGAGGCTCGGCAGGCCAGGAAGTAACAGGTGGCACGAGACGAAGACTCTGGAACTGTCCAGAGAGGTCGGAAACCTGAGCGGGCAGGTTCTCCACGGCATGGCGAGCAGCAGACAATTCCTGCTCGTGTCTGCCGAGCATGGCTCCCTGGATCTCGACGGCAGTGTTACGAGCGTCTGTAGTCGCTGGGTCCATTCTTTGGTCGGATCCTTCTGTCATGCAGGTGAATGAGGACCCAAAAGCGACTTGGCGAAAACAGAGTCTTTAATCCAGTAAAGTAATTCTACAATCATAAGACATAATTCCACTCGTAATGACGAGAACAGACTGGAGACTCGATCAAGAACTGCAGGTTGCCTCGGGAAGGCACTTGAACGTAGCAGACTCAGACACCTGCTCACCACGCAGCATCTGAGGGAAACACGACACGACAGGGCGATACACAGACACAGCACGGTGAACAATAGACAAGGATCCGACAGGGCAGAAACGGAAAACAAGGGGAGAAATAGGGACTCTAATCAGGGGGAAAGATAGGGAACAGGTGTGGGAAGACTAAATGATTGATTAGGGGAATAGGAACAGCTGGGAGCAGGAACGGAGCGATAGAGAGAAGAGAGAGAGGGAGGAAGAGAGAAAGAGGGGAACGAACCTAAAAAGACCAGCAGGGGGGAAAATGAACAGAGGGAAAAGCAAAATGACAAGACAATCTAAGACAAAACATGACACAGATAGTAATGTCATGTTGTATGGGATAGAGTGAAATGAATTTTGTTGATACCAGTTTCAATCTGTCAGCGCCACTGACTGGCTAGCGCTCAGCTAGCTAACGTTAGCTATTATATTTTTTGTACAATTATTGTAATAGGTAGATAGCTAACTAATGATTTGCGTACACACTTACACTACCGGTCAAACGTTTTAGAACACCTACTCATTCAAGGGTTTTTCTTAATTTAAAAATATATATTTTCTAAATTGTAGAATTAGAGTGAAGACATCAAAATGATTAAATAACACATGAAATCACGTAGCTACCAAAAAAGTGTTAAACAAATCAAATATGTTTCATATGTGAGATTCTTCACACTCTTGGCATTCTCGCAACCAAATTCATGGAGTAGTCACCAGCAATGCATTTAAATTATCTGGTGTGCCTTCTTAGAAGTTAATTGTGTCAGTTGTGTTGTGACAAGGCAGGGGGTATACAGAAGATAGCCCTATTTGGTCCAAAAAAGACCAAGTTCATATTATGGCAAGAACAGCTCAAATAGGCAAGGAGAAACGACAGTCCATTACATTACTTCAATCAGTAAAATGTCAAGAACTTGTCAAGTTTCTTCAAGTGCAGTCGCAAAACCCATCAAGCGCTATGATGAAACTGGCTCCCATGAGGACCGCCACAGAAATGGAAGACCCAGAGGTACCTCTGCTGCAGAGGATAAGTTCATTAGAGTTACTAGCCTCAGAAATTGCAGCCCAAATGAATGCTTCACAGAGTTCAAGTAACAGACGCATCTCAACATCAACTGTTCAGGGGAGACTGCATGAATCAGACCTTCATGGTCAAATTGCTGCAAAGAAACCACTACTAAAGGACACCAATAATAAGAAGAGACTTTCTTGGGCCAAGAAACAGGAGCAATTGACATTAGACCGTTGGAAATGCGTCCTTTGGTCTGGAGTCCAAATTGGAGATTTTTGGTTCCAACCATCTTGTCTTTGTTAGACGTGGTGTGGATGAACGGATGATCTCCGCATGAGTATTTCCCACCGTAAAAGCATGGAGGAGGAGGTGTTATGCTGTGGGGGTGCGTTTCTGGTGACACTGTCTGTGATTTATTTAGAAGGCATACTTAACCAGCATGGATATCACAGCATTCTACAGAAATACACCATCTCATCTGGTTTGGGCTTAGTGGGACTTTGTTTTCAACAGTGCAATGACCCAACACACCTCCAGGCTGTGTAAAGGCTATTTTACCAAGAAGGAGAGTGATGGAGTGCTGCATCAGATGACCTGGCCTCCACAATCCCCCGACCTCAACCAAATTGAGATGGTGTGGGATGAGTCGAACCGCAGAGTGAAGGAAAAGCAGCCAACGAGTGCTCAGCATATGTGAGAACTCCTTCAAGACTATTGGAAAATCAATCCGGGTGAAGCCGGTTGAGAGAATACCAAGAGTGTTCAAAGCTGTCATCAAGGCAAAGGATGGCTATTTGAAGAATCTCAAATATAAAATATATTTAGATTTTTGTTGGTTATTAAATTATTCCATATGTGTTATTTCACAGTTTTTGTCACACCCTAATCTGTTTCACCTGTCTTTGTGATTGTCTCTACCCCCCTCCAGGTGTCACCCATCTTCCCCATTATCCCCTGTGTATTTATACCTGTTTGTCTGTTGCCAGTTCGTCTTGTTTGTCAAGTCAACCAGCGTTTTTTTTGTCTCAGCGCCTGCTTTTCCTTAGTCTCTCTTTTTCTCGCCCTCCTGGTTTTGACCCTTGCCCGTCCTGTCTCTGAGCCAGCCTGCCTGACCACTCTACTTGCTCCTGAGCCTGCCTGCCATCCTGTTCCTTTTCCCCACCTCTGAATTATCGCCATCTGCCTGACCCGACCCTGAGCCTGTCTTGCCGACCTGTACCTTTGCCCCACCTCTGGATTACCGACCTCTGCCTGACCTGACCCTGAGTCTGCCTGCTGTCCTGTACCTTTCCCCCACTACTCTGGTTATCGACCGCTGCCTGCCTTGACCTGTCGTTTCCCTGCCCTGTTGCTGTAATAAACATTGTTACTTCGACAGTCTGCATTTCCGGTCACAACTAGCAGACTTGTTTATGTGTTGCTGTGCGTTACTTTGCTACCAACTTTACGGTTTTTACTTTTTAATTACCGTTTATATTTTTGCCTTTTTTTCATTCAACGTTTTCACTCCGGACGCTTTATCTGGACGTGGTTCGTCAGGACCTCCAACAGCCGAAGCTAAGTAGTAACATTAACATGATGCCTTCTAATTGCAGTCGCTGTACTCATAATCTACAGAACGATCGCCTTACGGCAAAGATAGCTGTGTTGCCCAGCCCAGCTTCACACGCAATCGTTAGACAAGGGTAATTTCAGTTTAGGAAAGGATGAAACAGCGTCTGTGCCACCAGTAAGTACAGATAGTAACATTAGTATAAATCCCCTCACACGGTCCCCGCAGCCGGACAACTTTCTCATGGTTTCTGGAGGGAAATGCTGTAGGAATGCTCAACCGGTGTCGCTCATTCAGCCGACAGAAACTTTCAACCGGTTTTCCCCATTAAGCAGGGAGCTGGTGTCTGAGGCTGAGCCTTTTCTTGTCTCTACTCCTCCCGTTACGGGGTCTGAGACGCCTAAGCTTCCCACCATTAGCTCTGACAAATTGAAAACCCTAGTCATTGGCGACTCCATTACCCGCAGTATTAGACTTAAAACGAATCATCCAGCGATCACACACTGTTTACCAGGGGGCAGGGTTACCGACAATTAAGGCTAATCTGAAGATGGTGCTGGCTAAAGCTAAAATTAGCGAGTATAGAGGTATTGTTATCCACGTCGGCACCAACGATGTTAGGATGAAACAGTCAGAGGTCACCAAGTGCAACATAGCTTCAGCGTATAAATCAACTAGAAAGATGTGTCGGCATCGAATAATTGTCTCTGGCCCCCTCCTAGTTGGGGTGGTGGGGGGTGGTGATGAGCTCCACAGCAGAGTCTCACAACTCAATCGCTGGTTGAAAACTGTTTTCTGCCCCTCCCAAAAGATAGAATGTGTAGATAATTGGTCCTCTTTCTGGGACTCACGCACAAACAGGACCAAGCCTGGCCTGCTGAGGAGTGACGGACTTCATCCTAGCTGGAGGGGTGCTCTCATCTTATCTACCAACATAGACGGGGCTCTAACTCCTCTAGCTCCACAATGAAATAGTGTGCAGGCCAGGCAGCAGGCTGTTAGCCAGCCTGCCAGCTTAGTGAAGTCTGCTACTAGCACAGTCAGAGTAGTCAGCTCAGCTATCCCCATTGAGACCGTGTCTGTGCCTCGACCTGGGTTGGGCAAAACTTAACATTGCGGTGTTTGCCTCAGCAATCTCACTAGGATAAAGACCTCCTCCATTCCTGTCATTATTGAAAGAGATCGTGATACCTCACATCTCAAAATAGGGCTACTTAATGTTAGATCCCTTACTTCAAAGGCAATTATAGTCAATGAATGAATCACTGATTATAATCTTGATGTGATTGGCCTGACTGAAACATGGCTTAAGCCTGATGAATTTACTGTGTTTAATGAGGCCTCACCTCCTGGTTATACTAGTGACCATATCCCCCGTGCATCCCGCAAAGGCGGATGTGTTGCTAACATTTACGAGAGCAAATTTCAATTTGCAAAAAAATAAAAGGCGTTTTCATCTTTTGAGCTTCTAGTCATGAAATCTATGCAGCCTACTCAATCACCTTTTATAGCTACTGTTTTACAGGCCTCCTGGGCCATATACATATACATATACATTCCACATTGAGTTCCCTGAATTCCTATCGGACCTTGTAGTCATAGCAGATAATATTCAAATATTTGGTAACTTTAATATTCACATGGAAAAGTCCACAGACCCACTCCAAAAGGCTTTCGGAGCCATCATCGACTCTCTGGACCGACTCACTGTCACAGTCATACTCTGGACCTAGTTTTGTCCCATGGAATAAATGTTGTGGATTTTACTGTTTTTCGTCATAATCCTGGACTATCGGACCACCATTTTATTACATTTGCAATTGCAACAAATAACCTGCTCAGACCCCAACCAAGGAGCATCAAAGTCACAGACAACACAAAGATTCCTTGATGCCCTTCCAGACTCCCTCTGCCTACCCAAGGACATCAGAGGAAAAAAATCAGTTAACCACCTAACTGAGGAACTTAATTTAACCTTGCGCAATACCCTAGATGCAGTTGCACCCCTAAAAACTAAAAACATTTCTCATGAGAAATTAGCTCCCTGGTATACAGAAAATACCCGAGCTCTGAAGCAAGCTTCCAGAGAATTGGAAAGGAAATTGCGCCACACCAAACTGGAAGTCTTCCGACTAGCTTGGAAAGACGTACCGTGCAATATCGAAGAGCCCTTACTGCTGCTCGATCATCCTATTTTTCTAACTTAATTGAGGATAATAAGAACAATCCACAATTTATATTTGATACTGTCGCAAAGCTAACTAAAAAGCAGCATTCCCCAAGTGAGGATGGCTTTCACGTTAGCAGTAATAAATTCATGAACTTCTTTGAGGAAAATATCATGATTATTAGAAAGCAAATTACGGACTCCTTTTTAAATCTGCGTATTCCTTAAAAGCTCAGTTGTTCTGAGTCTGCACAACTCTGCCAGGACCTAGGATCAAGAGAGACACTCACATGTTTTAGTACTATATCTCTTGACACAATGATGAAAATAAGCATGGCCTCTAAACCTTCAAGCTGCATACTGGACCCTATTCCAACTAAACTACTGAAAGAGCTGCTTCCTGTGCTTGGCCCTCCTATGTTGAACATAATGAACATCTCTCTATCCACCGGATGTGTACCAAACTCACTAAAAGTGGCAGTAATAAATCCTCTCTTTAAAAAGCCAAACCTTGACCCAGAAAATATAAAAAACTATTGGCCTTTTTAAAATCTTCCATTCCTCTCAAAATGTTTAGAAAAGGCTGTTGCGCAAAACTGAAGACAAACAATGTATACGAAATGCTTCAGTCTGGTTTTAGACCCCATCATAGCACTGAGACTGCACTTGTGAAGGTGGTAAATGATCATTTAATGGCATCAGACCGAGGCTCTGCATCTGTCCTCGTGCTCATAGACCTCAATGCTGCTTTTGATACCATCGATCACCACATTCTTTTGGAGAGATTGGAAACGCAAATTGGTCTACAGGACAAGTTCTGGCCTGGTTTAGATCTTGTCTGTCAGAAAGATATCAGTTTGTCTCTGTGAATGGCTTGTCCTCTGACAAATCAACTGTACATTTTGGTGTTTCTCAAGGTTCTGTTTTAGGACCACTATTGTTTTCACTATATATTTTACCTCTTGGGGATGTCATTCAAAAACATAATGGTAACTTTCACTGCTATGCGGATGACACACAGCTGTACATTTCAATGAAACATGGTAAAAGCCCCAAAATTGCCCTCGATGGAAGCCTGTGTTTCAGACATAAGGAAGTGGATGGCTGCAAACTTTCTACTTTTAAACTCGGACAAAACAGAGATGCTTGTTCTAGGTCCCAAGAAACAAAGATATCTTCTGTTGAATCTGACAAATAATCTTAATGTTTGTACAGTCGTCTTAAATAAAACTGTGAAGGACCTCGGCATTACTCTGGACTCTGATCTCTCTTTTGACGAACATATCAAGACTGTTTCAAGGACAGCTTTTTTCCATCTAAGTAACATTGCAAAAATCAGAAATTTTCTGCCCAAAAATGATGCAGAAGAATGTATCCATGCTTTTGTTACTTCTCGGTTAGACTACTGCAATGCTCTACTTTTACATGGGCTTGCTCCTACCTATCTCTCTGATTTGGTCCTGACGTACATACCTACACGTATGCTACGATCACAAGACGCAGCCCTCCTATTTGTCCCTAGAATTTCTAAGCAAACAGCTGGAGGCAGGGCTTTCTCCTATAGAGCTCCATTTTTATGGAATGGTCTGCCTACCCATGTGAGAGACGCGAACTCGGTATCAACCTTTAAGTCTTTACTGAAGACTCATTTCTCCAGTTGGTCATATGATTGAGTGTAGTCTGGCCCAGGAGTGTGAAGGTGAACGGAAAGGCACTGGACCAATGAACCGCCCTTGCTGTCTCCGCCTAGCCGGTTCCCCTCTTTCCACTGGGATTCTCTGCCTCTAAACCCAATTACAGGGGCGGAGTCACTGGCTTACTGGTGCTCTTTCATGCCCTCCCAAGGAGGGCTGCGTCACTTGAGTGGGTTGAGTCACTGATGTGATCTTCCTGTCTGGGTTGGCGCCCCCCCTTGGGTTGTGCCGTGCATCATTGTGGGCTATACTCGGCCTTATCTCAGAATGGTAAGTTGGTGGTTGAAGATATCCCTCTAGTGGTGTGGGGGCTGTGCTTTGGCAAAGTGGGTGGGGTTATATCCTTCCTGTTTGGCCCTGTCCGGGAGAATCATCGGATGGGGCCACCGTGTCTCCTGACCCCTCCTGTCTCAGCCTCCAAAATGTATGCTGCAGTAGTTTATGAGTACTTCTCCTGTCTTACCCAGTGTCCTGTGTGAATTTAAGTATGCTCTCTCTAATTCTCTCTTTCTTTCTCTCTCTCGGAGGACCTGAGCCTTTAGGACCATGCCTCAGGACTACCTGGCATGATGACTCTTGCTGTCCCCAGTCCACCTGCTGTGCTGCTGCTCAGAACAGTTTCAACTGTTATGCCTGTGATTATTATTATTTGACCATGCTGGTCATTTCTGAACATTTGAACATCTTGGCCATGTTCTGTTATAATCTCCCCACCTGGCACAGCCAGAAGAGGACTGGCCACCCCACATAGCCTGGTTCCTCTTTAGGTTTCTTCCTAGGTTTTGGCCTTTCTAGGGAGTTTTTCCTAGCCACCGTGCTTCTACACCTGCATTGCTTGCTGTTTGGGGTTTTAGGCTGGGTTTCTGTACAGCACTTTGAGATATCAGCTGATGTACAAAGGGCTATATAAATACATTTGATTTGATGTAGTGTTTGTGTTGGGGTGTCAGTGTGTGTGCATAGTCAGTGCAAAAAAGGGTCAATGCAGGTAGTCCGGGTAACCATTTGATTTAGCAGCCTTGTTTAGCAGTTATGGGTTTGGGGTAGAAGCTGTTCAGGGTCCTGTTGGTTCCAGACTGGTGGTCTGGTACCGCTTGCCATGCTGCAGAAGAGAGAACAGTTTATGGCTTGTGTGGCTGGAGTCTTTGAAAAAATGTTGGGCCTTGCTCTGACACCACTTCCTATAGAGGTCCTGGATGACAGGGAGCTCGGTCCCAGTGATGTCCATATCAAGTTCAGCTGAAGTTCATGCAAGTTCATGCAAATACATTTTAATAAATTCAATATTGTATCTTTATTGTGTAGGGAAGGGAGGGGGTGGGATGGTAGGGAAGACACAAATATATAAGCAAAATTGAAATTAGGCTTACACTGAAAATAAAAAAATGACCCAGCTGCTGGGTCAATCCCCCAACCCAATGTACTGTGTTTACATCACCACCCAACACACTGGGTTGTTTTAACCCAACAATATAGTTTAATTTACCCAGCAGCTGGATCAAGTGTTCAACACAAGGTGCTGGGTTAGAAGCACAACCCAACACAACTGGGTTGAATTAAGCCAATGCTGTGTTTGGCCAGTGCCATAAAACTAATTTGCATGGGAATATATGAGCTTTCCGCAAATTTGTGACAAATTGGCCAAAGGTTTTCCACAACTGTTTGCCAGTTGGGTAGCCTAGTGGCAGGGTAGCCTAGTGGTTAGAGCATTGGACTAGTAACCGAAAGGTTGTAAATTCAAATCCCCGAGCTGACAAGGTACACAATCTGTCGTTCTGCCCCTGAACAGGCAGTTAACCCACTGTTCCTAGGCCGTCATTGAAAATAAGAATTTGTTCTTAACTGACTTGCCTAGTAAAATAAAAGGTCAAATAAAAAAATAAAAAAAGTTAAAAGTTGGTAAGGGATGGCCTGCATCTGATGGTCAGTCTGAGGGGAGGGAGCAGCGGTGAGGCTGCCTCTCACCTGACTCATCGTCCCTCCTCTCTCCGCCCCTCCACTGAGAAAAGGGGACACAGTCTTCCAGCTGATTGTGAAACTTAAGTCGCAATGCATTATTTCTGCCTCATGCACCAATTCATGTTGCAATATTCCTCTATATTAAAAAAGACACAAGTCGCAAATAATAACATTGCAAGCTTATCGAAAAACTTTGTTATACTCATAAATTACAGCTGCAGTGCTGGTTGTAGCGTGAGTGGAAGTAGGAAAATACACATTTTATGGCTTAGAAAACTGTTGAACAAAGTGTTGACAGTGCTGAATAACAACTTAAACATGAGCTTACTCATAAAAACAGCATGAGGAAACTGTGCAGATAGTTATCTGAGCTATCTGATTGGCCAGCGGTAGGCCTATTGTTGCACTTGATTTGCTCTCTATGGCCTGCCGGGTAGGCTGAGTTTGTCGTGGAAATATTGGTCCAAATATTTATCAGATACCGGAACTCGTGATTTCAAATAGACTTTATTACAAAAGTAACAGGAGCCGAGCAATTCCATGGAACAACTGACCTCTCTAGTTTCAGCACTCTGCTTTTATACAGTTGTACCCTTACATAACACACATGGTCACTCCTCTTTTTGTAAATTATTAACACCCCTTGGCTTTTCGCCACTATTATCTTCCTGTCTCGCATCTGGCTTGTCCACACCCACTTCTGACTTATTCATGCTCGTTTTAGATTATATTGGTGGTGTCACCATAGTGCTAATACAAAATATAATACATGTATTACATATATATGTTCCCAAAATACGTGTTTGTCTAATATTATTTGATTAGTACATCTTATTACAGATACATGGCTTGTGGTGCCTGTATTACTTAACTAAGGTACACATTTCTGCTTACGTTCTGTTTGTACATGTCTAGTGATTAACTCCATGTTGATCCAGCCTTGTACACTCCCATGGATTCTGGTTACATTTGGTTTTTACATGTCTAATGGTTAACTCTATGTTGATCCAGCTCTGTACATTCACCTGGGCTCAGCCTTTATTCTGCTTACTCATGTCTACTAATTAACATCTTGCTCCTACCTGGCACGCAGGCGTCCCATCTAGAGCTCTGGAAATGCAAATGCGCTACGCTAAATACTAATAGTATTAGTTAAAACTCAAACGTTCATTAAAATACACATGCAGGGTATTGAATTAAAGCTACACTCATTGTGAATCCAGGCAACGAGTCAGATTTTTAAAATGCTTTTCGGCGAAAGCATGAGAAGCTATTATCTGATAGCATGTAACACCACAAAAGACCCGCAGGGGACGTAAACAAAATAATTAGCATATTTGGCGCTACACAAACCGCACAATAAAATATAAAACATTCATTACCTTTGACCATCTTCTTTGTTGGCACTCCTAGATGTCCCATAATCACTATTGGGTCTTTTTTTTTATTAAATCGGTCCATATATAGCCTAGATATTGTTCTACGTAGACTGTGTGATAAACGGAAAAAAATTGCGTTTCATAACGTAACGTCATTTTTTTTTAATTCAAAAAGTCGACGATAAACTTTCACAAAACACTTCGAAATAATTTTGTAATGCAACTTTAGGTATTAGTACACGTTAATAAGCGATAAAATTCATCAGGAGGCGATGTAAATTCTTTAGCTGTCCGTGTTGAAAACATGTCTGAAGAAAGCTCGACCAAAACATCAGGTCGGGAGACCGGAGGGAATTGGTTCCCTTGATTTGGTTAGACCAAGAATCAATTGCGAATCAAATGACAAGACTCTAGACAACAGTTGGAAGCTGTAGGCACTGAAACCTCGGTCTCATGTAATTCGGTTCACTTTGAACAATTCCTTGAAGTCGCGGATGGATATTTATTTCCATTTTCAATTATCAGGTTTTCCTGCGCTTTTCGATGAAACGCACGTTCTGTTATAGTCACAGCCGTGATTTAACCAGTTTTATAAACGTCTGAGTGTTTTCTATCCACACATACTAATCATATGCATATACTATATTCCTGGCCTGAGTAGCAGGGCGCTGAAATGTTGCGCAATTTTTAACAGAATGTTTGAAAAAGTAGACGGTCGACTTAACAGGTTAATCCTATGTTGATTCTGCTCACTACTTCTGGGAGAACAATCTAGGTACTGGAAAATCCCCATAGTACTGGACATAATCCAAGTTCTACCTTCCGAAACATGAAATAGTTACAAATGGGAACACTTTGCCTTCCCGGCACTAGGGCTGCTGAATCAAGTGCACCTAACGGCAACAGCGTGAAACGAATAAAACTAATAGGAATGCAAGGCTTTATCATTGGGTTTTTTACAGAAATGTTTGGAGATCGACTAGAAATGCCTTAGGGTATATGCTATAGAGCAGTGGCACCAACCGTTTCTGAGTCAAGATCACTTTCTGAGTCAAAATGCAAGCAGAGATCTACTGCTCAGATTTTCTTTAAACATGACTCAGTGGCCTCCCGAGTGGCACAGTGGTGGTCTAAGGCACTGCATCACAGTTGCTAGCTGTGCCACTAGAGATCCTGGTTTGAGAACAGGAGACCCATGCGACCGGGAGACCCATGGGGCAACGCAGAATTGGCCCAGCATTGTCTGGGTTAGGGAGGGTTTGTCCGGCAGGGATGTCTTTCTCCCATTGCTCTCTTGCAATCCGTTGGCGGGCTGGGCGCATACACACTGATACGGTTGCCAGGTGTACCGTGTGTCCTCCAACACATTGGTGTGGCTGGCTTCTGGGTTAAGTGGGCATTGTGTCAAGAAGCACTCTGGTTTGGTTGGCTTGTGTTTCGGGGGACGCATGGCTCTTGATCTTCGCCTCTCCCGAGTCTGTATGGGATTTGCAGCAATGAGACAAGACTGTACCTCCAATTGAGTACCACGAAATTGGTGTAAAAGCAAAAATATAACAAATTAAATATGAAATATACACATGACTTAAGCCTATGCAACATTAACCAAATAAAAACAGTTATGTAGCAATGAGGTTTGTGCAGTAGGCTAAAGGCCCACTGCATTTTCACTGCATATTGGCTATGCTAGAATTGTCCTGACAATGTTGTTCTTCTCAGACAATTTTTTTATTATATTTTAAATTACATTGGTAATAGATCATTTGTTGTATTACTTGTGAGAAACAGCTAAGTGAGCATCTGATGGTCAGTCTGAGGGGAGGGAGGCTTTATTGTTGTTTTTTTTTACGGAAATGTTTGGTGATTAACTAGGAATGGCTTGGAGATCAACCAGTCAATCACGATAGACCGGTTGGTGACCACTGCCCTAGGGTCTATGCTATAGAACAGTGGTCACCAACCTTTTCTGGGTCAAGATTACTTTCTGAGTCAAACGGCATGCCGAGATCTACTGCTCAGATTTTTCTAAACGTTACTTACAAATCGTAAGCCTATGCAACATTAACCAATTAAAATAGCATATTGTCTATGCTTGAACTGCACTGGCAATATTGTTCTTCTCAGACCATTTAGAAATGATATACCATTTAAACTATACGATCGTACTGGTAATAGATCATTTGTTGTATTACTTGTGAGGCACAGCTACTGTAAATGAGCATTATAATTTCATTGGAGATCGACCAGTTGATCGTGATCGACCAGTTGGTGACCACAAGTAATTGGAAATGTAATAAATATCATGGCCAGAACCTTTTTTGTTGTTGCTGGTACAAGGGAACTTTTTTATCCTAGAGTTGTGTGAATTGTGTGTGTGTGTGTGTGTGTGTGTGTGTGTGTGTGTGTGTGTGTGTGTGTGTGTGTGTGTGTGTGTGTGTGTGTGTGTGTGTGTGTGTGTGTGTGTGTGTGTGTGTGTGTGTGTGTGTGTGTGTGTGTGTGTGTGTGTGTGTGTGTGTGTGTGTGTGAGAGAGAGAGAGAGAAACGATGGGCTCTGACGAAATGGAGATGAATAGGCGTACAAACAAAATGATGTTTCCTACACCTAGCCCTCCAATAGACCCAGGGGAGCTTCCTCTATATTGCTATACCTGTCTGACTCCTTCAGATCTGCAAACACATAAAAGTGGAAGGTGCTAGTTGGGGGAAGGGGCAGAGGAGGGTGGTGAGGGGAAGACAGCTCCTAATAATGGCTGGAACTGAGTGAATGGAATGGTATCAAACACATGGTTTCCATATGTTTGATAATACCATTCAATTGATTCTGTTCCAGCCATTATTATGAGTCTGTCCTCCGATTTAAAGTGCCACCAGCCACCATGCTGGGAAGGGGCTATGGGTTGTTTTGGCCAAGGACGAGGAAAATGAGATTTGGAGAAGATGAAAGCTGGAGAAGATGAGAATGGAAGGAGATGAGAGAAAATGAGACAATGGGATCATCATAAGATGTGAGTTGGTAATCTGACCAGAGAGATTTTGGCCTAGGTGGTGCAGCAGGTAGAGACCATCATCTCTGCCACTTAGGGTGTGTCCTGCCTCCAGACATGCCCATGACCTCTGCCTTGCCTCTGATTGGTGTAACACCAACAATGTGACTCTGCCTCTCGACCTCTCCTGTGATATAAACAAACAATGATAAGAGACAAAATACTCTCAGATAGGAAGGCAGATAGAGTAAATTGATGCACAGTAAAAGTGTTGGGGTCAATTCCATTTAAATGTAGTCAATTCAGAAACCAAATGTATATTCATTCCTGAACTGAAAAATCAGTTCTCATTCCACAACAAGCTTGTTTATTGACAGGCAGCCTGAGATAAACCCTTTATCACTACAATGTTTGAATATTTTCAAACACGTAGAATGTATGCACACATGACTGTAAGTCGCTTTGGATAAAAGCGTCTGCTAAATGGCATATATTATTATTATTATTATTATCAAAATGAAAGCCAGGTCATTAGATCACGTGTTGAAGATTTCCCCCAAAAAACTGCTTGTGCCCCATTTTTTTCGAGGCTAAACCTCAAAACCTACAAACAATTATGATATGATGATGACAATGATGATGACGATGATATTGATGATCATCATCATTATGACCTCTTATTATTATTGCTGTTATACAGTAACTTGAGTAACTTGATCTATTCTGCATGTATACAACATTTGGCGAGCTCTCAATGGTGCACCACTGTAACTGTATTCACGATAAATCTAAGTATGCTTGTGTAAAGTATTGCGGGGACATTTTGCTGATTTTGTGATACATGCATACTGAATTACGTTGACAAAATAGGCCCCCAAGCCTTTCTCTGCGAATAGGCTAGTAGTCCAGATAAAATTAAAACTATAATAAATGAATTACCGAATCAAACATGTGTGTAGCCTAAATTACTCAAGTAAAAAAATAATTTGAAAGGCATGGTCTGAGTATGTTCCGGAAATATTCAAATTGGGTCAAATGTGTCTCGGCAATAATCATGCGAATTCAATTAAACTACAATATAACTGAGCGCGTCGTGAAGTTATGGCAGAGACAACGAATGAAACCGTAGCAAATTCCACCCATTAAATGTATATTAGGCCTAGGCACTATTGAGCAAATCTCACGCCATCATATCCTAGCTAGGGTGACAGAATCGTCCAAATCCAGTTTAATTGTAGGCAATAGGTGTTGCTATGCAATAAAACATGCTTACCCCAGTCTTAATCACTGTGTCAGACCCCGTTGCCCCAGTACTTTCGCTTGCACTTGTTCCTTAAATCGAAAAACATATCGTGGAAGAAAATAAAACAACAAACAGTTGAACCAATAAGTCTAAAACGTAACAGAAAAAATTAAAGCTCACCAACTGCTAGTAAGAATAGAGGCTATCACTTCGCCCCCGCACCTCATACCGTAACGAACTTAAAGAGCGCAACTACATTTGACAACACATTTAACAGGTTTATTTTTATATTATCAAATTGATTAATATAGCTACCTTAGAAAAACGTATATAATACTATATAAAACATAGCACTATTTATCATTATTCATTAAAAACTAAACATAAACTTCAAAGCGGTAGTCACAGTATTACGGTATTTAAGCCCGCAAGTAAACCTGTACACCGCTCATTCTTACACTTGACAGTACTCACTTTCACAACATAGACAATATTTTTTTTTCGACGCTTGTATGTCCCACTCGTTGTTATTATATTTCAGTGGTTCTACTTTTTAGCCTATGACTTGGGTGTATTAATTAGCCTTAACATACTTAGCTGTCGCAGGTGTGAATGGGGCTCAAAGGGTAAAGGCACTGTCTTGAGGGAGGTTATCTTTGCCACGCGCAGGATCTTCGGATAGTGAGTTACACCACCAACTATCAAAGTGCAGAAACCTGTCGCAGTGATAGCGAGCAGTAGGCTATTTCTTCTTATTTCTAAAAGCGAGTTATTCAGGGGGGCTGCTGCATCGATTTTACAGTTACAAAGATAACCAACTGAAACGGGGCTTACGCCAACGGTGTATGGAACTGCTGTAGGTAATGAAATGACATACTTTCTCACTTTTTCCCCACTGCTCCTGAGCGTCCTGTTGCTACTGCTCAGCGGCATCATCACGCCTGCATACACAGATGATGTAAGTATGAAAATACCACGCTGAATTAGGCTATAAGGGATCAGTTTAGAGTAAAGTCTGCTGCATATCGTGCATGTGTTATAACTGATTTGTATGGGAAATATTGTTCAACCATTGTTTATTGCGTACATTAATCTGAGTTGCTGAAAAAGCTGAGTTGACGTGTCATCCAAGCCGAAATTACTTCAAATGATGTGTCACCTGAATAGCCACCAATAGACGTATTATTGTTAGCCTAACTCATACAGGTAGTCTAGGTTTACTTTAGTGTAGCTGGAGCGTTATGTCGAGCTAAGATGGGTATAAAATGCATTGATGTCAGAGTTCAATTATGTTGATGTCATTTATTGTTTATTGCCTCTACAGGTCTAGGGCTCATGACGGGTGTATTGCAAAGCTTTAGGTTACTGGTAAAGATTGCATTTAGTTGTAGAGTGATGGCAATTTTAATATGGTAGAATGGAAATGGCTAAAAAGATTCAGCCAGCTCCAACAGAGGCGCTATCATCATCATTATCCCATCTATATGCACAGTCTGGAATCTGGGAATGGTAATTTCAATTATTGATAATCTCATGAGCAGCGCACACCTGTATTACTCTACACTTCCTACAAAAAGAATGCTCAATATGGGGCATTGAACAGTCTGCCTTGTGCAGACTGCCAGGTGGAAACAGAATCTATGGAACATATTTTCTGGTACTGTCCATCAGTTGCTTGCCTTTGGAGTCAGGTCCAGGAATGGTTGTTCAGGATTCAAACTGTATTGTTAGGGGATCTGAAAAAACACGATCAGTCAATGGGAAATGTCATTATACTCTTGGGTAAAGTATTTATTTTTAGGGCAATATCAGTAAAATCTTTACAAATAGGGATTTTTAGGACCCTTGTAAGACATCACAGTAAAATGGGATGTATTGCAAAAGGAAATGACAAATTGGCATTACACTGGGAAAGATGGGTTAATCTGTGGACATTGGAGGGTTGGAGTTAAGAATGAACAGTGGATTGGCTGCTGTGGGTGAAAATCCAGAAAATGAAGGAAGAAGAAGAAATTAGTAATATATGTATAAATATACAGTGCATTTGGAAAGTATTCAGATTGCGTTTTCACATTTTGTTACGTTACAGTCTTATTCTAAAATAGATTACATTGTTTTTTCTCTCCTCATCAATCGACACACAATACCCCATGATGACAAAGCGTTAACAGGGTTTTAGACATTTTTGCACATTTACATAAATATTCAGACCCTTTATTCATTACTTTGTTGAAGCACCTTTGGAAGCGATTAGAGCCTTGAGTCTTCTTGGGTATGACGCTACAAGCTTGGCACACCTGTATTTGGGGAGTTTCTCCCATTCTTCTCTGCAGATCCTCTCAAGCTGTGTCAGGTTGAATGGGGAGCGTCACTGCGCAGCTATTTTCTGGTCTCTCCAGAGATATTCGTCAGGTTCAAGTCGGGCTCTGGCTGGGCCACTCAAGGAGATTCAGAGACTTGTCCCGAAGACACTCCTGATTTGTCTTGGCTGTGTGCTTAGGGTCGTTGTCCTGTTGGAAGGTGAACCTTCACCCAAGTATGAGGTCCTGAGCACTCTGGAGCAGGTTTTCATCAAGGATCTTTCTGTATTTTGCTCCATTCATATTTCCCTTGATCCTGACTAGTCTTCCAGTCTCTGCCACTGAAAAACATTCCCACAGCCTGATGCTGCCACCACCATGCTTCACCGCAGGGATGGTGCCAGTCTTCCTCCAGACGTGACGCTTGGCATTCAGGCCAAAGAGTTCAATCTTGGTTTCATCAGACCAGATAATCTGGTTTCTCACGGTCAGAGTCCATTAGGTGCCTTTTGGCAAACTCCAAGCTGGCTGTCATGCCTATTACTGAGGAGTGGCTTCCATTTGGCCCTCTACCTTAAAGGTGTGATTGGTGGAGTGCTGCAGAGATGGTTGTCCTTCTGGAAGGTTCTCCCATCTCCACAGAGGAACTCTGGAGCACTGTCAGAGTGACCATTGGGTTTTTGGTCACCTCCCTGACCAATTCCCTTCTCCCTTCCCCGATTGCTCAGTTTGGCCGGGCGGCCAGCTATAGGGAGAGTCTTGGTGGTTCCAAACTTCTTCCATTTAAAAATGATGGAGGCCACTGTGTTCTTGGGGACCTTCAATCCTGGGAAATATTTTGGTACCCTTCCCCAGATCTGTGCCTCGACACAATCTTGTGTCGGAGCTCTATGGATAATTCCTTTGACCACATGGCTTGGTTTTTGCTCTGACATGCACTGTCAACTGTGAGACCTTATGCAGACAGGTGTGTGCCTTTCCAAATCATGTCCAATCAATTGAATGTACCACAGGTGGATTCCAATCAAGTTGTCAAAACATCTCAAAGATGATCAATGGAAGCAGGATGTACCTGACCTCAATTTTAAGTCTCATAGCCAAGGGTCTGAATACTTATGTAATAAGATATTTCTTAAATTTGCAAAAAAAAGTCTAAAAACATGTTTTTACTTTGTCATTATGGGGTATTGTGTGTAGGTAGATTCATGAGGAAAATAATTAGAAAAAGGCTTTAACGTAACAACATTTGGAAAAAGTGAAAGGGTCTGAATTCTTCCCGAATGCACTGTATCTGCAAGTTTGAAGCTGATCTTCCCCCCCTGAAAAATGAATAAACATTCCAATGAAGACCATTTGGTTTTCAGCTAATTTTATCATGACAAAATACTGTTAATGTTTTTAAATACCCAATATTATTTAATAACTATTAGTAGAGGGACAAACCATAACGGTTATAAGAATGTTTGGTGAAAATGTTCCAATAACATTTGTTTTGCACATTTAATGTGTTTTGTCCCAAAATATACAAATAAAAACAGAAATGTGGGCCTGATACATTCTTCTTCGCAGAGGCAACCATGCAACAGATTCTTAGTTTGATCCTATCAGTAGTTTTTGTGAGCCCAAGAATGCTTTGAACGTTTCATTTTATGCTGAGAAGACCAAGCATAAATGCCTTTTGATTGTCAATGGTTCCAGTCTTCCAGACATTATGACTCATCTATAGCTGAAATTAGTAGGTGGCTCAGTAGGATGGCGATTGCAATACCAAGTCCCACGGGTTTGGCCGGCGTAGACCGTCATTGTAAATAAGAATTTGTTTTTAACTTGCCTAGTTAAATAAAGGTTAAATATATATTTTTAAATGGGTTTAATTCCTGTTGGGGCGACCGGTATGAAGGATGTATGCATGCATATGTGACAATGGGATGTTATGGAGGCAGCAGGTATAAAGTAGAATGCTCAAATTAGAGTATGTGTTAATGTTGTCCTCAGTGTGTGTGTGTGTACATGTGTGCGTGTGTATGGTGAGAAGAGGGCCAGGCTGGTGTAAGGGTGGCTTGTGTTCACAGTGTAATAGTGTGGTAAGTTTGCAGTGAGAACAATTCCCCTTGTTGTGTGTATTTGTTTTACAGCGGCTGTTATCTGCAGTAGACATCTGATGCGGCACAGGCTCAGTCTTGTCACTGTGAATCTCAGATCACTCTGCATTTAGACAGTCAGTGTGCTGCGTGCTCCATAGCCTCACCTCTTGGGCATCATAGATTCCACATCACCTGTACTAGTCATGACTACACAGGTTCAGTATTGAGACTCTGGACTAGAAACTCATTACTGCCCCAGATACAATGTTCACCCCCTCTGTAGGACTAGTGCTCATCCACTAGGGAAGAGACCTATGAGCACCACTTAGTTGTACTAAGATTAGCTGCAGTCTTTAAAACTACTGTAGTTTATACACTGAACAAAAATATAAACACAATATATAAAGTGTTGGTCTCACTTTTCATGAGCTGAAATAAAAGATCCCAGAAATGTTCCATATGCACAAAAAGCATATTTCTCTCAAATTTTGTGCAGAAATGTGTTTACATCCCTGTTAGTGAGCATTTCTCTTTTGTTAAAATAATCCATGCATCTGATGGGTGTGGCATATCAAGAAGCTGACTAAACAGCATGATCATTACACAGGTGCGCCTTGTGCTGGGGACAACGCATGTGAAGTTTTGTCACACAACACAAAGCCACACATGTTTTGAATAAGCGTGCAATTGGCATGCTGACAGTAGTAATGTCCACCAGAGCTGTGGCCAGAGAAATTAATGTTCATTTCTCTACCATAAGCCGCCGCCGACGTCATTACAGAGAATTTGGTAGTTTGACCAACTGGCCTCACAACCGCAGGTCATGAGTATGGCGTTGTGTGGGTGAGTGGTTAGCTGATGTCAACGTTGTGAACAGACTACCCCATGGTGGTGGTGCGGTTCTGGTATGGTCAGGTAGAAGCTACGGACAACAAACAAAATGGCATTTTATCGATGGCAATTTGAATGCACAGAGACACAGTGACTAGATCCTGAGGTCCATTGTCGTGCCATTCATCCACTGCCATTACCTCATGTTTCAGCATAATAATGCACGGCCCCATGACGCAAGGATATATACACAATTCCTGGAAGCTGAAAATTACCCAGTTCTTCCATGGCCTCCATACTCACCAGACATGTCACCCATTGAGCATGTGTGGGATGCTCAGTATCGACGTGTACCGCAGTGTGTTCCAGTTCCCAACAATATCCAGCAACTTCACACAGCCAAATTCCACAGGCCACAATAAACAGCCTGATCAACTCTATGCAAAGGAGATGTGTCACGCTGCATGAGACACATGGTGGTCATGCCAGATACTGACTGGTTTTCTGATCCACACCCCTAACTTTTTTTAAGGCACAGTATCTGTGACCAACAAATGCATATCTGTATCATGTGAAATCCATAGATTAGGGCCTAATTAATTTATTTCAATTGACTGATTTCCTTATATGAAATGTAACTCAGTAAAATCTTTCAAATTGTTGCATGTAGAATTTATATATTTGTTCAGTATAATACAGAATAAGTTTGTCTTGATCCATCTTTATATTTAAACCCCATTGTAATGGGACACATAAATACATCAAATATATGTGGTGCTTTATCTTTTCAACTCATTTTGTATTGTGGCATATAGCCTCTACAAAACAGACGGCCTAAGGCATAGACTTAACGCAACAGAAGACAACTTTTGAAGTTCCAAAACATCTATGACCCTTGTTTAAGACTGCTTTCAGTAGCAGAAATGCAGGAAATATAGAAAACTATTGGAATGTGAAAGAGGAAATAGCGTTCTGCAGAAAGTTGTTCAAAATAACTATCTGCCTCTGGGCAAAAAGGTAAGATGGACAGAGAGAGGCAGAGAGACAGAATATATATAATATTTTCCAGGTGTGCGGAGTCACACAGTCTGATGTCACAGTCTAGTGACTAAGTCAATTCATATGGCCTTAACTTCTATGCTATACACTATGGACAACATTTTTGATAACACTTTATATGAAGGGGGTATACAAAGTATTCATACCACCCTTATGAAACCAGTCATGACACCTTCATGAACGCTGCAGTATCATTCACACAACATTCACAACACATTTATTCAACATCATTTATAACATGTCTTCAAAATAAATAAATACTTATTATAGTACAATAATTGTTTTATAAGACAAATCTTGAGTGAGCCAAATGGTGCCTGGTGATGCTGACTGGGTGGGCTCAAGTTCAGGTCTCCTGCGCACTACAACAGTGTGTTAGCCTGCGGACCTAAAAGCTAGGCATTCGTATGTGGAGCTAATACAAGTCTTCAGATCTCAGCTAATACCCTTAACATACAGATTTTACGTTATGTTGCAAGTTAAAAAAATATCAGGCAGTGTTTTTTAGAGCCCAATTCATACAGTCCCATTAGCTTATCAATACATAATGAAAGGTGTGAAAAATGATAAACTACTGTTTGTGTTTCCCTGGCTAAATTGATGAACTAATTTGGGCAATCAGTTGATTGACAGATCTTGGCCTACTGTGAGAATGATAACATTTCTTGCGGAGAGATGCTCGCACGCATTTTACAGTTAGGCTATGTATAACTTTGGGGCGGCAGGGTAGCCTAGTGGTTAGAGCATTGGACTAGTAACAGAAAGGTTGCAAGTTCAAATCCCCGAGCTGACAAGGTACAAAATCTGTCGTTCTGGCCCTGTGCAGGCAGTTAACCCACTGCTCCTAGGCCGTAATTGAAAATAAGAATTTGTTCTTAACTGACTTGCCTAGTTAAATAAATAAATAGAATAATAATAACTTTCAGAGGTGGATGCTGAAACTCTGTACTTAAGTAAAAGTAATAATACTTTAGTAGAGGTCGACCGTTTATGATTTTCCAATACCGATTATTGGAGGACCAAAAAAGCCGATGCCGATTTAAAAAAATGTATTTGTAATAATGACAATTACAACAATACTGAATTAACACTCATTTTAACTTAATATAATACATCAATAAAATCAATTTTGCCTCAAGTAGATAATAAAACCTGTTCAATTTGGTTTAAATAATGCAAAAACAAAGTGTTGTAGAAGAACGTAAAATTGCAATATGTGCTATGAAAGCTAACGTTTCAGTTCCTTGCTCAGAACATGAGAACATATGAAAGCTGGTGGTTCCTTTGAACATGAGTCTTCAATATTCCCAGGTACGAAGTTTTAGGTTGTAGTTATTATAGGACTATTTCCCTCTAGACCATTTGTATTTCATTAACCTTTGACTATTGGATGTTCTTATAGGCACCTTACTATTGCCAGTGTAACAGTATAGCTTCCGTCCCTCTCCTCGCTCCTCCCTGTGCTCGAACCAGCAACACAACGACAGCAGCCACCACATCGAAGCAGCGTTACCCATGCAGAACAAGGGAAACAACCACCCCAAGGCTCAGAGTGAGTGAAGTTTGAAACGCTATTAGCGCCATTTCACTTCGGTCACACCAGTTTGAAGTCATAAACAGCGCAATGCTTGACGCACAACGAATAGCTGCTGGCAAAAGGCACAAAAGTTCTGTTTGAATGAATGTTTACGCGCCTGCTTCTGCCTACCACCGCTCAGTCAGATACTTAGATACTTGTATGCTTGTATGCTCAGTCAGATTATATGCAACACAGGACACACTAGATAATATCTAGTAATATCACCAACCATGTGTAGTTAACTAGTGATTATGATTGATTGTTTTTTATAAGATAAGTTTAATGCTAGCTAGCAACTTACCTTGGCTTACTGCATTTGCGTAACAGGCAGTCTCCTTGTGGAGAGAGAGGCAGGTCGTTAATGTTGGTATAGTTAACTGTAAGGTTGCAAGATTGAATCCCCCGAGCTGACAAGGTGAAAATCTGCCTCTCTGCCCCTGAACGAGGCAGTTAACCCACCATTCCTAGGCCGTCATTGAAAATAAGAATGTTCTTTAACTGACTTGCCTAGTTAAATAAAGATTAAATAAAGGTGTAAAAAAAAAAAAAAAAAGATTTCCCAAAATTACCGATTTCGGATTGTTATGAAAACTTGAAATCGTCCCTAATTAATCGGCCATTCCGATTAGTCGGTCGACCTCTATTACTTAGATTGTAATTTACTCAAGTAAAATGTTATTTCTTAGGAAACTACTTAAGAGTAAAAAAGTATCCGGACAGTTAACGAATTAAGTACTATTTCTAAATTTTGTTTGTTAATTTTTTGACACCTTATGGTAAACTGTGACAGCAAACAAAAAGGACAATGACTTGGTGCAATTGATTTGATATACATTTATTAAAGCCTGCCAGCACCATCTTGCCGCCAGCACCAGAAGCCAACCAGCACCAGATGTCCCCCAGCACAGATATTCTCAATGAAGACTAACATCAGAGTCCGTAAGCTGTATTTATTATGGATCCCCATTTGCTGCCAAGGCAATAGTTGCTATTCCTGGGATCCAGCAAAATAAAGGCAGTTATACAATTTTAAAAACATTACAATACATTCATAACACATTTCACAACACACTAAGTGTGTGCCCTCAGGCCCCTACTCCCCTTCCACAACACAAAATCCATATGTACGTGTGTGTGTATAGTGCTTATGTTATTATGTGTTATCATGTGTTATTAAGGGGGACAGGTGGCCAAGTGGTTAGAGAATTGGGCGGCGCACAATTTGCCCAGTGTTGTCCGGGTTTGACCGGGGTAGGCCATCATTGTAAATAAGAATTTGTTCTTAACTGACTTGCCTAGTTAAATAAAGGTTAAATGTAAAAAAATAAATAACTTAAAAAGCACTGCTTGCATCAGTTACCCGATGTGGAATAGAGTTCCATGTAGTCTCCCATAGTTTGTTATGGATTTGGGGAGACAGCTCGGTGCATTCAACATGTCAATACCTCTCACAAATACAAGTAGTGATAAAGTAGTGTAGTGATAAAGTCAATCTCTTCTCCACTTTGAGATTGACATGTATATTTATTCGGCTCCCGAGTGGCGCAGCGGCACCTCAGTGGGGCACGGCATCTCATTGCTTGAGGTGTCACTCGATTCCAGGCTGTTTCATTGGCCGTGATTCTGAGACCCATAGGGCGTTGCACAATTGTGACTCACCACCTGGATTTTGTCTTAAGTGAAATTTTGTTTTTTACATTGGATGAAAGTAGTGACTCAGAGCTACAAAATTATATATCATACACTGCATTTGAGGAACAATGGGAAAGTAATTCTGCTTTGAAATTTGATCAACTTGTAAACTTACTTTTGAGAAAATGACCTTTGAATGTTTTGGTATCTAGTGAAGAGCTCCTCTTTGTATACACCCATTCAGCATCCTTCACACCCTCTTAAGCTTTAGCCCCAACCATCTCGTTTCGCTCTCGGAGCGCACACGTGATGCCCTGGCCAATGATTTGTTTACCTATGGATAACATGAAAACAGCCTAACTAGCTCTGCTGGCAACAATTTCATTCAACTTTTTTGCAGACGTTTACTGACACAGGCCAAATTCAACGGGTGTTGTACACACGTCACGTAACTTTAGCTAATGATCCAGCCAGCTAACGTTAGCTAGTTAAACAACAACGCTAACCAACCAGGTTCAAAGTTAGCTAGTTAACAGTACAGTTTAGCTTGAAATGAAACTTTCTGTCAAAATTAGAAATGTGTAATATCTGAAAATGTAGCTATCTATCTTACCTGTATACATGATCATGCATGATGGACGCGTCTCCTTGTAAGGAATGCCAAACCACGGTTGCCCTTAGTTTGAACATGTAATCCAGAGACAGGTGTTTTCTCCATCTCTTTGGCTATCGTACTCTAATTTCACTGATTTCAAACTTGATCCTCCAGAAAGTGGAGAGCAACACTTATGCAGCTCCACTACACAATATATATTTTTTAAAAGCCACGTTTTCTAGGGCTTAACCAACAAGGCTCGTAATTTAACAATTTTATTCATAAACTCAGCAAAAAAAGAAACGTCCCTTTTTTAGGAACCTATCTTTCAAAGATAATTCATAAAAAATCCAAGTAACTTCCCAGATCTTCATTGTAAAGGATTTTAAACACTGTTTCCCATGCTTGTTCAATGAACCAGGCACCCTCATTTGTTGACTTCTGTGATCGAAAAAGCCTTGGTTTCATGCATGTCAACATCAGAAGCCTCCTCCCTAAGTTTGTTTTACTCACTGCTGAAGCACACTCTGCTAACCCTGATGTCCTTGCCGTGTCTGAATCCTTGCTCAGGAAGGCCACCAAAAATTCTGAGATTTCCATACCCAACTATAACATTTTCCATCAAGATAGAACTGCCAAAGGGGGAGGAGTTGCAGTCTATACTGCAGAGATAGCCTGCAAAGTAATGTCATACTTTCCAGGTCCTTACCCAAACAGTTCGAACTACTAATTTAAAAAATTACTCTCTCCAGAAATAAGTCTCTCACTGTTGCCGCCTGCTACCGACCCCCCTCAGCTCCCAGCTGTGCCCTGGACACCATTTGTGAATTGATCGCCCCCCATCTAGCTTCAGAGTTCGTTCTGTTAGGTGACCTAAACTGGGATATGCTTAACACCCCGGCAGTCCTACAATTTAAGCTAGATGCCCTCAATCTCACACAAATCATAAAGGAACCCACCAGGTATAACCCTAAATCTGTAAACAAGGGCACCCTCATAGACGTCATCCTGACCAACTGGCCCTCCAAATACACCTCCGCTGTCTTCAACCAGGATCTCAGAGATCACTGCCTCGTTGCCTGTATCCGCTACGGAGCCGCGGTCAAACGGCCACCCCTCATCACTGTCAAACGCTCCCTAAAACACTTCTGTGATCAGGCCTTTCTATTCGACCTGGCCCGGGTATCCTGGAAGGACATTGACCTCATCCCGTCAGTTGAGGATGCCTGGTCATTCTTTAAAAGTAACTTCCTCACCATTTTAGATAAGCATGCTCCGTTCAAAAAAATGCAGAACTAAGAACAGATATAGCCCTTGGTTCACTCCAGACCTGACTGCCCTCGACCAGCACAAAAACATCCTGTGGCGGACTGCAATAGCATCGAATAGTCCCCGCGATATGCAACTGTTCAGGGAAGTCAGGAACCAATACACACAGTCAGTCAGGAAAGCTATGGCCAGCTTCTTCAGGCAGAAATGTGCATCCTGTAGCTCCAACTCCAAAAGGTTCTGGGACACTGTGAAGTCCATGGAGAACAAAAGCACCTCCTCCCAGCTGCCCACTGCACTGAGGCTAGGTAACATGGTCACCACCGATAAATCCATGATTATCGAAAACTTCAACAAGCACTTCTCAACGGCTGGCCATGCCTTCTGCCTGGCTACTCCAACCTCGGCCAACAGCTCCGCCACCCCCCCGCAGCTACTCGCCCAAGCCTCTCCAGGTCCTCCTTTACCCAAATCCAGATAGCAGATGTTCTGACAGAGCTGCAAAACCTGGACCCGTACAAATCAGCTGGGCTTGACAATCTGGACCCTCTATTTCTGAAACTATCCGCCGCCATTGTCGCAACCCCTATTACCAGCCTGTTCAACCTCTCTTTCATATCGTCTGAGATCCCCAAGGATTGGAAAGCTGCCGCAGTGATCCCCCTCTTCAAAGGGGGAGACACCCTGGACCCAAACTGTTACAGACCTATATCCATCCTGCCCTGCCTATCTAAGCTCTTCGAAAGCCAAGTCAACAAACAGGTCACTGACCATCTCGAATCCCACCATACCTTCTCCGCTGTGCAATCTGGTTTCTGAGCCGGTCACGGGTGCACCTCAGCCACGCTCAAGGTACTAAACGATATCATAACCACCATCAATAAAAGAAAGTACTGTGCAGCCGTCTTCATCGACCTTGCCAAGGCGTTCAACTCTGTCAATCACCATATTCTTATCGGCAGACTCAGTAGCCTCTGTTTTTCTGATGACTGCCGTGCCTGGTTCACCAACTACTTTGCAGAAAGAGTTCAGTGTGTCAAATCTGAGAGCATGCTGTCCGGTCCTCTGGCAGTCTCTATGGGGGTACCACAGGGTTCAATTCTCGGGCCGACTCTTTTCTCTGTATATATCAATGATGTTGCTCTTGCTGCGGGAGATTCCCTGATCCACCTCTACGCAGACGACACCATTCTATATACTTCTGGCCCGTCCTTGGACACTGTGCTAACTAACCTCCAAACGAGCTTCAGTGCCATACAACACTCCTTCCGTGACCTCCAACTGCTCTTAAACGTTAGTAAAACCAAATGCATGCTTTTCAACTGCTAGCTGCCTGCACCCGCACGCCTGACTAGCATCACCAACCTGGATGGTTCCGACCTAGAATATGTGGACATCTATAAGTACCTAGGTGTCTGGCTAGACTGTAAACTCTCCTTCCAGACTCATATCAAACATCTCCAATGGAAAATCAAATCTAGAGTCGGCTTTCTATTCCGCAACAAAGCCTCCTTCACTCACGCCGCCAAACTTACCCTAGTAAAACTGATTATCCTACCGATCCTCGACTTCGACGATGTCATCTACAAAATAGCTTCCAACACTCTACTCAGCAAACTGGATGCAGTTTATCACAGTGCCATCTGTTTTGTCACTAAAGCACCTTATACCACCCACCACTGTGACCTGTATGCTCTAGTCGGCTGGCCCTTGCTACATATTCGTCGCCAGATCCACTGGCTCCAGGTCATCTACAAGTCCATGCTAGGTAAAGCTCCGCCTTATCTCAGTTCACTGGTCACGATGGCAACACCCACCCGTGGCACGCGCTCCAGCAGGTGTATCTCACTGATCATCCCTAAAGCCAACATTTGGCCGACTTTCGTTCCAGTTCTCTGCTGCCTGTGACTGGAACGAATTGCAAAAATCGCTGAAGTTGGAGACTTTTATCTCCCTCACCAACTTCAAACATCTGCTATCTGAGCAGCTAACCAATCGCTGCAGCTGTACATAGTCTATCGGTAAATAGCCCTTCCATTTTTACCTACCTCATCCCCATACTGTTTTTATTTATTTACTTTTCTGCTCTTTTGCACACCAATATCTCTACCTGTACATGACCATCTGATCATTTATCACTCCAGTGTTAATCTGCAAAATTGTAATTATTCGCCTACCTCCTCATGCCTTTTGCACACAATCTATATAGACTCTCTTTTTTTCTACTGTGTTATTGACTTGTTAATTGTTTACTCCATGTGTAACTCTGTGTTGTCTGTTCACACTGCTATGCTTTAACTTGGCCAGGTCGCAGTTGCAAATGAGAACTTGTTCTCAACTAGCCTACCTGGTTAAATAAAGGTGAAAAAAAAAAAAAAAAACATAAACAATGAATGAACATGCACCTCTGGAAGGGTCGTTAAGACACTAATAGTTTACAGACGGTAGGAAATTAAGGTCACAGTTATAAAAAATGTAGGACAGTAAATAGGCCTTTCTACTGACTCTGAAAAACACCAAAGGAAAAATGCCCAGGGTCCCTGCTCATCTGCGTGAACGTGCCTTAGGCATGCTGCAAGGAGGCATGAGGTCTGCAGATGCAATGTCCGTACAGTGAGACACCTAAGACAGCGCCAGAGGGAGATGGGATGGACAGCTGATCATCCTTGCAGTGGCAGACCGCGTGTAACAACACCTGCACAGGATCTGTACATCCGAACATCAGACCTGCGGGACAGGTACAGGATGGCAACAACAACTGCCCGAGTTACACCAGCAACGCACAATCCCTCCATCAGTGCTCAGACTGTCTGCAATAGGCTGAGAGAGGCTGGACTGAGGGCTTGTAGGCCTGTTGTAAAGCAGGTCCTCACCAGACATCACCGGCAACAACGTCATCTATGGGCACAAACCCACCATCGCTGGACCAGACAGGACTGGCAAGAAGTGCTCTTCACTGACGATTCGTGGTTTTGTCTCACCAAAGGTGATGGTAGGATTTTCGTTTATCGTCGAAGGAATGAGCATTACACCACAGCCTGCACTTTGGAGCAGGATCGATTTGGAGGTGGAGGGTCCGTCATGGTCTGGGGCGGTGTGTCACAGCATCATCGGACTGAGCTTGTTGTTATTGCAGGCAATCTGAACGCTGTGCGTTACAGGGAAGACATCCTCCTCCCTCATGTGGTACCCTTCCTGCAGGCTCATCCTGACATGACCCTCCAGCATGACAATGCCACCAGCCATACTGTTTGTTCTGTGTATGATTTCCTGCAAGACAGGAATATCAGTGTTCTGCCATGGCCAGCGAAGAGCCCCGATCTCAATCCCAATGAACACGTCTGGGACCTGTTGGATCGGAGGGTGAGGGCTAGGGCCATTCCCCCAGAAATGTCTGGGAACTTTCAGGTGCGTTGGTGGAAGAGTGGGGTAACATCTCACAGCAAAAACTGGCAAATCTGGTGCTGTCCATGAGGAGGAGATGCACTTTAATGCATCTGGTGGCCACACCAGATACTGACTGTTACTTTTGACACATTATTCCATTTCCGTTAGTCACATGTCTGTGGAACTTGTTAAGTTTATGTCTCAGTTGTTGAATCTTGTTATGTTTATACAAATATTTACACATGTTAAGTTTGCTGAAAATAAATGCAGTTGACAATGAAATGGCCTTTCTTTTTTTGCTGAGTTCATTTACAGATGCCATACAAGTTTGTTACTAAGGCACATTTTGATGAAAATATATATTTTTATGTTCATGTGACTTGCAGCATACGCCTAGTTTCCAGAATTGGGTCACAATTGGCCCAAGGTCGTCTGGGTTAGTGGGGTAGGCCGTAATTGTAAATATAAATTTGTTCTTAACTGACTTGCCTAGTTAAATAAAAAGGTTTATTTAAAAATGGTAGGTTGACTGATAATCTAAAACCAGGTTGCATGCACTGGTTACCGTTTGAAACGTTTTCTTGAGTGGGCAGCTTGATGAAAGCCAGTCAATATTTAAACAACCCAGAAAATATACCTCTATGTTGATATCACATATATTATCAAGCATTTCACACGTTATCCAGATACTGACTGTTAGCACTTGGGGGTCAATAGCAGCTTCTCACAAGAATGGGTTTAGGTGAGGCAGACGAACCTGTAGCCATATTACTTCAACAGTATTTAACATGAGATCCTCTCTAATCTTTACAGGAATGTGGTTTGGAATAGAAACAGCAACACCTCCAACACTGGCAATTCTGTCTTTTCTGTAAATGCTATAACATTGTATTACTACCACTGTGTCATCAAAGGTATTGTCTAAGTGAGTTTCAAAGATATGAATATGAATTTCATTGGTTACTAGCATGTTATTCATTTCAAGAACCTTGTGTCTTAAGCTCCATTTGTAAACATGGGCTATTTAATTAAAGGGTTTTTCTCGGATGCTTGATTGTTTTCATTTCTTTACTGGGAAGTTTAGCAGAAGTAGATATTCTCATGCTATTTATGATTGTGCAGTGTGAGCTGCACACAATGGACTTCATACTAGGGCACGAAGTGTGCTAACAGCATAATTCTGGTTCATAGGCACTTGATTGTTGCGTACAATTGCTGTAGGATCAGCAGTTACATTGTGTCTACCAATGCCCCTGGTATAATATACATTTACTAAAGCATTATGAGTCAGCGACACAATGGTAGGGATTCATTTAGCTGGGCTTGGGTCATTGGTAAATGCTTGCCCCCTTTTGCAGCCTTATAATGCTGTGAAAGGATCCAGGAATCCAAATCATTTGGGTGGATCCCATCCTCCTTATAAAACATGTTTTGTTTCCAAAAGGAATCAAAATTGTCAACAAACGCTACACTCATTGAGCTTCAATAATCAAGTTGCCAGTTGTGAAGAGAAAGAATCCTGCTATAGCGTTCAATGCCACGATTCAGAGAGGGCACAGTTTCAATTACAGTCATTTAATGTTGACTTAACGATGCATAATGCAGAAATGGCTGGCATTTCCTGGTTGAAATAATTTGAATAGTTCGCCTAATTTCAGTTTGTGACAGAACAAGCAAGTGTAGTGTGGGGAGACAATATACCATCTAAACCTCTGTGAAATGTATTTTCCATAACCAATAATATTATATTTTCAGGTGTTTGAAGCTAGTGTACGAAACCAAAAGTAAAAAATGCAAAAACAAAACTTAAGCAAGGGAAGCATAGAAATGGTGCCCATAGAACAGATATACCACTTCTTAAAGTTTCCAGCAGCATACCACCCTGCATCTCACTGCTGGCTTGCTTTTGAAGCTAATCAGGGTTGGTCCTTGTCAGTCCCTGGATGGGAGACCAGATTTAGCTGGAAGTGGTGTTGGAGGGCCAGTAGAAGGCACCCTTTCCTCTGGTCTAAAAAAAATATCCCAATTCCCCAGGGCAGTGATTGGGGATGTTGCCCTGTGTAGGGTGTGGTCTTTCAGATGGGATGTTAAACAGGTATCCTGACTCTCTGTGGTCACTAAAGATCACATGACACTAATTGTAAGAGTAGGGGTGTTAACCCTGGCTTAAACATTTATTTTATTTTATTCCAGGTCTTCAGTTAACATTTTGTTTCTTTCGTCCCACCTGTCTCTCCTGTAACTTCTCCCAGGCGAACACCCAAACTAGCATGATACATGAAGCCTATGCTGTCATTTAGTCACTAGATGGGTTAAGAAAATTACCTATGTTTGAAACCTTAAACAACTCAACAAAACTCTACAACTGAAAAACACGATGGGGTCAGTTTTTTTAACTTGCATTGCTCAAAACAAATTTTTGTTGATATCTCTGCGAAACACAGAGAGTTTTGTTTTCAGATAGCTTTTCCTCCAAATTAGAAACATGCTGATTTCACTACTTCATTCTATCTTCTTTCTTATCTGAGAAAATTCGCAAGTTACTTTCGCCCTGTGTTACTTCTCTGCTCTCCTCTCCTCTAGGCATAGGCTATTTACTAAGCACTGTGAGAGAGGAGCAAAATAATCAACCTGTTAAGCTACATAACATGTTGGCAATTGTTCTGATAAGTTCTACTAGACAAGATGATCATGAGCAGCACTCACCTTAACTAAGCTAACATTTCTACAACCTAATTGTAGCCTAACCAATATCCAAACGGAGATTTAGTGAAAATAAACATATGACATTGATTGATTTATCAAGACGAGTCCCCACCCTTGTCTCAAAGCAGTAATTCTTTATGGATCCATCTAGTTGTGGTTAAGAAAACAGGGCATGTGGTGGGCTATGCGAACAGATGGGTGAAGTGACATGCCTCGCAAAGTCTACAACCACCAGGAGGATAGTATTAACAGGCGCTGCCTAGCAACTATCAAGAGCGTAGTGCATGCCAATGCCACCTCAGCATAATGGCTACATTTCATACGAAGCCGTATCAAAGCATCACATGCTAGTCAGATGGGCAATGACAAGTTGAAGTGTGTCAGTGCCTCAGATTTCAGTAGTGGTTCCTTGGTTTTCACGAATGCTTCCTCGCGTTGTTCAGTTCATTTACATAATTTGTCTTGACAAAGCAACTAATGCAATATCTCCGGTTTTTGCAAGCTCGGAATAAAGCATCAATAGTAGTTCAGTAACCCCAGGAAAGAATTTAGTTGGCTCACGTTCTGAGGAGCTGGGATGTCCAAGATAGCCTCGACCGTGAACAGATACTTGTGAAGGTCTGTGGCATCGATGCCTTGTCTGAGGTATTCAACCAATGATTGGAAGAATGCACATTTGTCTTGACGAATTTGCGGTCCATAGTCCTTCAATCTCTGTAAGGTCGTATCCAAGTTCTGGAGAGAGTTCTCTTTGTCTTTTCCAGTAAGGAGGATGTCATCCAGGTACCATTGTACTCCTGGCAATCCACTCAAGATCTGATCCATCACCCACTGGAATAGGGTTGGCACACTTGTGATTGCAAACGGTAGACCTGAAGAGCCCCTGAAGATTACCTGATTACCTGAAGAGCCCCTTGTGTGTCACGATGGTCCGCAGCTCATTTGACTTTTAATCCACATGCATCTGCAAGTAAGCTTGGTAGAGGTAAATTTTTCTGAACTTTTGACCCTCATCTAAACTTGTGAAAAGGTTGTTGTGTGGAAGCGGATACTGCTCAGCGGACAACACAGGGTTAACTGTGACTTTATAAAGTCCCCACATATCCTGATTCCACCATCCTTCTCAAGGACTGATACGATGGTTGTTTCCCATTCACTCATGCTGACTGGCTCCAGTACTTTGTTCTTGACCAAAGCGTCCAAGTCAGCCTCAACTTTTGGTCTGAAAGCATAAGGTACTGGACATTTTTTCAGAAACTTTGGTTTGCTGTCTGGCTTAATGCTAAGCTTCACATTAATGTATTTCATACTACCCATCTCTGGTTGCCCCTCTAGCAAGTGAGAGACATACTACCCATGCGTGCCCCCAGCAACAGTCAATATATTCAGTGTGATTTCCTCGTCTAATGAGTCACTCACCTCTGCGTTCTCTTGCTCAACAGAGTGAACATGTCTCTTTTTCTTTTGTTGGAATCTCCTTTTTTTCAGGCTTTGACATTTTCTCTGAGCTCTTTTTGTTCCTGCAATCTTGTTCGATGTGGCTCTTTTTACTCCAATACTAGAATTTTGACTTCAATACCGGTACAAGGTTTAGTATCACAATAGTTGATACCATCACGATACTCAATACCAAAACGTCACCAAAAATTATTTTTATAATTTGACGGTTATTCTGCCCTTGAGTTGCGTTCCCATGCAAAACTAAACAGATAGCTAACAACTAAGTCTTCAATAAAACTCCCAAGGCGTGACTTTTCTTGAATGAATATATTGAAAATGTTTATGTTGTGAAACTGCAAAATACTGAAAAGAATATACTTTAGTATTCAATTCACACCGACATACTGTAGCTGTACATTAAATATTTGAAGTTGCATAAATACAAAGCATGTGCCAAGGTACCATGCATCTGGCATGATGCCAAACCATATAGCTAATTGTTACTCATATGGTAATTGGCTCCTTTCATTACTCTAATAATGTACAACCATCTATGTAGAATAACAAAGCATATTACAATAGAAACAGTAACAAAACTACAGTATTGTATATTTTACAATTCGTTTGCATGACGCACGAGCAAAGTAATACAGCTAACGACATACATTAAAGGCATTGACATTTGTGAGTAAATGCAACCAACATTGATATGTAAGCAACTCTATCAATAACAAGATTATCATCATTAGCTAAATGCTTGAATCGAACTTACAAACAGAAATATTTTCCAAGGCTGAAGCGTGACAAGAAATAACTACATTGAAAGACCTGCACCGTAGCGTTGTTTGTAGCTGCTTTATGCGTGCAGAACAAATTCTGTACTTCCTGTTTGCGTAGTCTTTCTAAGTACCAGAAAGCTCCACTAGGGGGCAAATAACACCATTGAACACAATGAAAATCCAATTTAACCATTGTAATAAAATAATCTGTTACCTTCTAACAGAATGGCAGCACAACGGTATTTGATATTTTTTAATAATAAAAGATCAAAATGTCCTTTATGGGTAGTGCGTGACCCTAGGGTGGCAACATATACATTCTAAGACGTGATTTCAATGGGTCTCTTTCCATTCTGATTGTTTTATACTTCTCAACGAAACTTCAACCCAAAATACGTTTCAGCATTTCCATGAATTTCTGCATTTCCTGCATTCATTTGAGATTATTTTCACACTGCCATGTAGGGCTGCACGATATGGGCCAAGTATATAGGCTTGATTTATAACTAAATGCTGCGATTTAGATCAAAAGACTTGGGTGAACTGTTGGAATCATGGAAGACAAATAATTTTTCTAATTCTATAATAAGAAGATAATAGTGAGCATTTTGAATACAGTGGTATTTGACCTGACAATGAATGACAATACCATGGAGGAGATATTGGGACAGTGTAGGAACCAAAGTGTTGGTAAGTTTTTTTCTTGGAGACCCTATAATCTTTGGCTACATTAAATGTTCACTCTTAGCTACTTCATGTAGCTAATATATTCATGCCTCGCCTTTTCCTCTTTGATTTAGAAGATACTGTTGCACAACATGTAGATTTAGGCCTAGACCATCAGGCTGTATAGCTACGTTTGCTCTGACTCAACTTAGCCACAACTTCCTAAAAAAAGACAAACTAGCTGTTTGCAGATGTAAGGAATACAAACTAATAATGTAATTACAAAATGATTGGGGATTTATATTAAGAAGCAAAGTGGAAACAGCATCGTAATCATCAACATTGTTGCATGTGCTGCATTGACCATGCAGACTGAACGCATGTGTCTCGTGGTCAAGCAACAATAAATGCACTCCTTGATTGACAAGGGGCCAGGGCTAGGCCTGTGAGGAAAGCGGCATGGCGAGAGCGAGAACGGAGAGACTCAAGTAGCAGAGTTAACAACAAAATGGACGTTACACACAGAGTATCATATTTAATGGTAAAACTTTATTTGAATGGTAAGTCTCTGTTGATAAACTGGGTAAATCAAGATGTGGCCTGGGCTTCTTCACAATACAGGTGCTGCATATTCAATAGGAGTGTGTGCAAGCATTGAGTTATTTAGCTTGTTTTGGCTGATTTCATGGGGCTGCAGATGACAAAGTATCTGTTTCTCTTACATTTGGGACTTGTGTTTTTGTACCGATCAACAACATTTGCATTGAAGTAGAAGCCTCTTCTTTTATAAAAGTGTGCGCTGTCTCTTTAACTCAGTAATTATGTATTGCATGAGCTTTGCACAGAGTTGGTTGAAGGAGACGTGAGGCAGATATGCTTTTATTCAGTATCTCCATGTGAAGGAGATGATTAAGTAAATAAATAAAGTTGTGAAAATCAGCATATTTTGTGTTATGGTTTGCATATTATCACAATCAAAGTACTAGCTTAGTGAATTGATGTTAGCTTCAGCTGTAAGCTAGCAAGGAAGGTTAGCTTATAAATCTGGAAGCTAACTGTATCTTCTTGCATTGTAAAGTGTTCTAGCCTTAATGGATATCGTTTTACAAACAGTAATTAACTGTAATTAACATTTCTACATGCCGTGTTGCATTATTCAAGTGTGTTAACTTCTGTGCAGCATGAGTGTGGAGCTAACATGATGCAGCCCAGACTCCCAGTGCAGTGGTTCCTGCACTTGGTGTCTGGGCTGCACCATGTTAGCTCCACACTAGAGAGCTAGCTCTAGCAATGAGTAATTAGAGCAGGCAAGAGAAATGCATGGTGCGCTCGTACTAGAGTGGATATCGGCTGCTCTGATAGACAGACTTCATCTTCATCAGACTTCATTCATTCAGTCAGTATATGACGTGAGACACATTCCCGAATGTAAAACAAATTCTAGTACAAAATATTTTTTTATGTTCTAGTATCGAACATGTACTGATGTTTCGGTATACCCTGCAACACTAGACACCTGATGTCCCACTTTGGCACAGCAGCAACATGTGCCTCGACAGACACGTCGCCCAGTTTCTAGCTCCAAGCCAACGTATTTAGTTTTTTTTTTTTTAAGATAGGAGTGGGGCCCTAGTCAGACAGGTGGAGTGCACACCATACACTGCTTCCGAGTATATTACTCGCTAACATTCACAAGAATGGTAACATACTCTGTTTTACGAAATCATGGCTCTCATGGTATATGTGACTTGTTTCAGGAAAGGTTAAGTGCGGACAAATCTGGGTTTGGCGGATGCCAGGAGAACGCTACCTGCCACAATGCATAGTGCCAAATGTAAAGTTTGGTGGAGGAGGAATAATGGTCTGGGGCTGTTGTTCATGGTTTGAGCTCGGCCCCTTAGTTCCAGTGAAGGGACATTTTAACGGTACAGCATACAATGACATTCCAGATGATTCTGTGCATCCAACTTTGTGGCAACAGTTAGGGGAAGGCCCTTTTCTGTTTTAGTATGACAATGCCCCCATGTACAAAGCGAGGTCCATACAGAGATTGTTTGTTGAGATCGGTGTAGAAGAACTCACCTGGCCTGCACAGAGCCCTGACCTCAACCCCATCGAAGCCCTTTGGGATGAATTGAAAGGCCGACTCCGAGCCTTCCCAGAAGAGTGGAGGTTGTTATAGCAGCGAAGGCATATATTTCAGCTTGGATGATGGCCTACCACCTCAAGATCATCTTCAAGACGGAGGTGCTCTTGATCCGGGGAAGGCGTGCCCGCTCAAAAACCTCTCCATCACGGTTGACAACTCCAGTGTTGCCCTCCCTGGGTGCCAAGAACCTTGGCGTCACCCTGGACAACACCATGTTGTTCTCTGCCAACTTCAAAGCAGTGACTAGCTCCTGCAGGTTCATGCTCTACAACAGCAGTAGAGTACGACCCTACCTTACACAGGAAGCGGCGCATGTCCTAATCCAGGCATTTGTCGTCTCCCGTCTGGACTACTGCAACTCGCTGTTGGCTTGGCTCCCTGCTTGTGGCATCAAACCCCTGTAACTTATCCTGGTTTTCAACCTTCCTAAGTTCCCCCATGTCACCCAGCTTCTCCGCACACTCCACTGGCTTCTGGTTCAGGCTCGCATCCACTACAAGACCATGGAGCAGAGACTACGGAGCAGCAAGAGGTACTGCCCCTCCCTACCTTCAGGTTATGCTCAAAGCCTACACCCCAACCTGAACACTCTGTTCTGCCACCTCTCGTCTCTTGGCCCTCCCACCCCTGTAGAACCAGTTTCCCCCTGAAGCTAAGACAGCAGAGTCCCTGCCCATCTTCCGAAAGCACCTGAAACCTACCTCTTCAAAGAATATATTAAATAATCAATCAGAATCTATGCTTCAAGATTGTTTTAATCATGTGGACAGGGGAATGTTCCAGGTCGCCTCTGAGAATATTATAGACCTATACACAGACTTTATGGCTGGGTTCATCAGGATGTGCATAGAGAATGTTGTTCCCACTGTGATGATTAGAACATATCCAAACCAAAACGCATGGATAGATTGGAGCATTAACGAAAAACTGAAAATGCGAACCACGGACATGTACAAACAGACTCCAGACAGTCACGGATTATAAATGGACAGCCAGCCACATTGCGGACACCAACTCCTCGCTCCCGGACAAGCGAAACACCTTTGCCCGCTTCGAGGAAAACTACATCAAGTCACCGACCCGGGCTCCCGACGCTCACGAGGTCTGTTTGCTCTAGTTCTCCATGGCCGACGTGTCATTTAAGCGTGTTAATCCTTGAAAGGATGCCGGCCCAGAGCATGTGCAGAGCTGGCTGGAACGTTAACAGACATATTTAATCCCTTCATATCCCACTCTGTTGTCCCCACTTGATTCCACCATTGTTCTTGTACCCAATAAAGGGAAAGTAACAGAACTAACTTATCTGACACCCTAGACCCACTACAATTCGCATATCGCCCTAACAGATCCAGGGACGACGCAGTCGTCACTGACTGCACACTGCCCTATCCCAGCTGGACAAGATAAATACCTATGTAAGCTTTTAAGTACCAAGTTCTTTACTCACTGTTCCATCACATTGTTTTCCCGCTCCAACGTCCGTCTCAAATTCCTTTCTTCCATCTATTACCATGCTAACGCTCTCATTGATAGCTCTACTATGAACTTGCCTCTGCTAGCAATACACTGTGCTCACATAAGCCTAGACTGTACCATGGAAAATAACATTTTTTGAACATGTAAAACCAACTTCTTCCAGACAGAATAGTTTGTGGGTTTTATAACCATGTCTTTATAACAATTCAATAATGATGAGATTGGAGACAGGAATCAGTTCAACCATTTATCTAGAACGCGCTGGGTCTCAACAAGACACTCTGGCAGAAACGTTTCCTTAACAATGTGTGTTATAAGGAGGCAACTATTTGTGCATTGTCTCCTATAAATAATTGCCTCATAGTTGACGTTTCAAATTAAATCAGATTGCCAGATTGTGAGGTTTACATTAGTTTCTGCACAGATATGTGCTCTTTTGTCATGGACCGGGCTATTCATTGATGTTAGTACTGTTTTGTCAGAAATTCTTAGGTGCGTCCAAAGTGTTTGATATGGTAGCACCTACATTTGATTTATATGTATTGAACAAGTTGAGTCTCCACAGCCAGTGGTGATTTGCAGGGGTGACAGATGGACAGACGGACAAGACCATGGTGCTTGCCTACGGAGCTGTGAGGGGAACGGCACCTCAGTACCTCCAGGCTCTGATCAGGCCCTACACCCAAACAAGGGCACTGCGTTCATCCACCTCTGGCCTGCTCGCCTCCCTACCACTGAGGAAGTACAGCTCCCGCTCAGCCCAGTCAAAACTGTTCGCTGCCCTGGCCCCCCAATGGTGGAACAAACTCCCTCACGACGCCAGGACAGCGGAGTCAATCACCACATTCCGGAGACACCTGAAACCCCACCTCTTTAAGGAATACCTAGGATAGGATAACTAATCCCTCTCACCCCCCCCCTTAAGATTTAGATGCACTATTGTAAAGTGACTGTTCCACTGGATGTCATAAGGTGAATGCACCAATTTGTAAGTCGCTCTGGATAAGAGCGTCTGCTAAATGACTTAAATGTAAATGTAAATGTAAGTACTGACAGACAGAGCACTACTCCAGACAGACATCCAGACAGAGAGCTCGGGTGCTGGTCGGTCCCACATCCCAACATCACACAAGCCACAGCCACAACCCCTGTTGTTTTAGTCTTCCTATTCAGCTCTTTGTGCTGTTGCTTTGTTGTTTCGGAGTGCCCCCCTATTCAGACCAATGCGCCCAGAGCTCCACCACTGTCCCTCCCCGGGGGCCTTCGATGGGCAGCTTGGATTCCGACCTGTTTGTCTTCTGCATGGTTTCACACCCCGAGCAGAATGAGACAGAGCAACAGGCACGCAGATCCGCCAGGAAGTCACCCACCGGTGGGGGATGGTGGAGTGAGGCGGGAGAAAGCGGGTGGTCAGAGGGTGCTGTTCCCAGCACCGCAGACATCCTTGCATGGGGACACCCCTCAAACCCCTCCAACCCCCTCCATTTCCCCCTCGGCCAACCTCACCAACCCCTACGCCCCCTACATTAGTCCTCAGGGATTATAATGGTATTGGTTTAAACCCCAGTCACACACACAAGAGAGGTACTCAGGAACTCTGGGACAAAACTCTTCTCAGTTCACTCTTGTTTCTGCTCAGTGACACACAGTCGTTGGGTACTCCTTAACCATGCGCAGGGCTGAGACAGGACACGAGACAGGACGAGAGAGTGAGACATTATTGAGCCAGGGAGAAACAGGGTGAGAAAGGAAGTGAGAGACAGGGTGAGAGAGAGTGAGACAGTATAAAGACATTGAGGGATCAGGGAGAGAGAGAGAGTTTTTGATAAACTCCCATATCTATTGGGTGAAATACCACAGTGTGAAATCACAGCAGCAAGATTTGCGACCTATTGCCATAAGAAAAGGGCAATCAGTGAAGAACAAACACATGTATACACAACCAACATTTATGATTATTTATTTTCCCTTTTGTACTTTAACTATTTGCACATCATTACAACATACTGTACATTTATTATTGTTTATTATGTATTTAACTTGCTTTGGCAATGTAAACATATGTTTCCCATGCCAATAAAGCCCTTAAATTGACATTGAGAACGATAGAGAGAGAGATATGGGGGAGGGGGGGATCAATATTAGAATGAAATAGGTTCAGGTTCAAGTATTTTTAATTTAATTTAATCTTTATTTAACTAGCCAAGTCAGTTAACTTCTTGCGTCGAGCCATCCCAGATCCGGGATCGTGACTACAGCCTCAAGCCTATTACCATAACGCAACGTTAACTATTCGTGAAAATCGCAAATTAAATGAAATCAATATGCTAGCTCTCAAGCTTAGCATTTTGTTAACAACACTGTCATCTCAGATTTTCAAAATATGCTTCTCAACCATAGCAAAACATGCATTTGTGTAACAGTATTGATAGCTAGCGTAGCATTTAGCATAGCATTTAGCGTTAGCATTCAGCAGGCAACATTTTCACAAAAAACAGAAAAGCATTCAAATAAAATAATTTACCTTTGAAGAACTTCAGATGTTTTAAATGAGGAGACTCAGTTCGATAGCAAATGTTCAGTTTTTACGAAAATATTATTTGTGTTGACAAATCGCTCCGTTTTCTTCATCACGTTTGGGTAAGAAAAAAATAAAATAATAATTAAGTCATTAAAACGCAAACTTTTTTCCAAATTAACTCCATAATATCGACAGAAACATGGCAAACGATGTTTAGAATCAATCCTCAAGGTGTTTTTCACATATCTATCGATGATAAATCCTTCGTGGCAGTTGACTTTCTCTACTGAAGAAATGGAACGCGCATGGACCTAGAGATTACGCAATATTTTCGACACGGGACACCGGGCGGACACCTGGTAAATGTAGTCTCTTATGGTCAATCTTCCAATGATATGCCTACAAATACGTCACAATGCTGCAGACACCTTGGAGAAACGACAGAAAGGGCAGGCTCATTCCTGGCGCATTCACAGCCATATAAGGAGACATTGGAACACAGCGCCTTCAGAATCTGGGGCATTTCCTGTATGAAACTTCATCTTGGTTTCGCCTGTAGCATTAGTTCTGGGGCACTCACAGATAATATCTTTGCAGTTTTGGAAACGTCAGAGTTTTTCCTTTCCAAAGCTGTCAATTACATGCATAGTCGAGCATATTTTCATGACAAAATATCTTGTTTAAAACGGGAACGTTTTTTATCCAAAAATTAAAAGAGCGCCCCCTATCTCGAAGAAGTTAAGAACACCCTATGCATCCTAAATAGCACCCTATTCCCTATATAGTGCATGACTTTCGACGTCAACAGTAATGCACTATATAATGAATAGGTTGTCATTTGTAATGAAACCATAGTGTTATTATGCAACTCCTCTAAACTGTGTTGTGTTACTGATATATAGACACATACTCATTGATCAAAATGTCTTAATATATTATTAGATTATGACAACTATGATGTGTGAGAGAAGAACAGAGCCAGTATGTGCTTGCTAAGGTCAGAGGTTGAGAGTGGACAAGAGAAGGGGGAGAGGTGAAGGAAGGGGTGAGAGAGGTTGACAAGTAAGATAGTAAGCACTGAGGTTGAGGAAGTTCACTGTTACAGAGGATATTGGCAGGCTTCTGGCAAGGTGGGTTATAAGGGGTGAGGTTAGGTGGGGAGAGATCTGGAGATTTGTATTCTGAAAATGACAGACCAGCCGTCACCAGCATGCTGGCTTGCCCATCTGTGAACACTGACATATAGCGTTTCTCCTTGTTTTGGAATCCTTTGCATTTTCTACAGGCTTTGATGTTCCGCCACCATGGGTTTGAAAAAGTGTTTTCTGTTCTCCGGTATTCTTGGAGAATACAGTGTTTTCTAATCTTCTCCATCTCTTGAGAGCGCCACATGCCTACAGTATATTTGTACCCACTCTGGGTGGGTTGGAATGGAAGGCTGCTGGCGTTGGCTCACTCAGGTTTGGATGAGGTGTGTGTGTGTGTGTGTGTGTGTGTGTGTGTGTGTGTGTGTGTGTGTGTGTGTGTGTGTGTGTGTGTGTGTGTGTGTGTGTGTGTGTGTGTGTGTGTGTGTGTGTGTGTGTGTGTGTGTGTGTGTGTGTGTGTGTGTGTGTGTGTGTGTGTGTGTGTGCTCGTGTAAGGGTTTATGTGTAAGGGTTTGTGGTCAGATTACTGAGCCTGTTAAAGCCTATATGCAAAACACTGATTCACTATTGTGATTTATTAGACAAAGGGGAAATATTGAAAAAGGTGGTCAGGAAATGTGTTTACAGTGATTCCACATTATTCTTCTCTTAACACTGAGTGGTGGTGTTAAAATCTGCTTCCTAAATGGCACCCTATTCCCTATATGGTGCATTACTTTCAACCAGGGCCCATAGGGGCTATACAATGAATAGGTTGCCATTTTCGATGAAACTGTAGTGAAATGCAACTCCTCTAAACTGTGTTTCATTACTGATAAATAGACATATACTCATTAACTTTTCAAAATGTCTTAATATATTATTAGATTATGAAAGCTATGATACAGTATTAGTGTCCATGACCGCTCAGTCCTTTTTTACTGTTTTCCCTGTTAACTAGTGTTAATCTTTGTGACAGAACAGAGTAATGTAGGTCTTCATGCTGTCTTTGTCTCTATCCCTGTGTGCATCCTTAATCTATTTTTCTCTCTCTCTCCCTCTCCTCTTCTTTTTCGACTTTGTTCTTCATTCTTTCACTCCAGATTCCTCTTCTCTTCCTGTCACCTCATGTTGCCTCCATCTCCACTCTCTTTCCTCCTCTCTTTCCCCTCTCCTCCTCCCCTCTTTCTCTCTCTCTCTCTCTCTCTCTCTCTCTCTCTCTCTCTCTCTCTCTCTCTCTCTCTCTCTCTCTCTCTCTCTCTCTCTCTCTCCTGCATGCCTCAGGTGTGTGCAGGTCTCTGTCTGATGATGTGTTATCAGGGGACTGTGGAGCCATAGCCTTCACACAGGGCCCGCGATTTTGCCAGGGCGATAACATCATTCCAATTCACACACAGTCTGATGCACACACACGCACACAGTGCTCCACACATCTCCCCACTTGCACTGTTTTTTGACACCTACATTGCTATCACTCTGCTATGATCATATTATTTACATGGCTAGTATAAAAATGTAAAACCACAATTTATTATTTTGTTGATCTTTAAAAAAAAAAGTTTTCCAAGTGTTTATGTCTGGATGTGTTTATGTGTGTTTAAGTGTGTGCGTGTGTCTATGTATGCGTTTGTGTGTGTGTGCTCATGTGCGGGAGAAAGAGACTTTGTGTTTGTCTCCAACAGATAGGACCTTGTCTATCTCCTTGTCTCCCTCCCACAGTAACGGACTTAACATTAAGCAGAAGAGGCAATTGCCTCAGGCCTCACATCATCAAGAGGCTTCGTGATAATAATGCTAGTAATATTTTTTGTTGTTATTGCTTGAGGTCCCCCCCATTCTCCGCTTGAGGAGCAGCAAAATCTGCAGGTAGCTTCAAAGATGCAAAGGAAATGGGGAGGGTTTGCCTTTCCACTGTGCCCAGGTTAATGAGGCCCCATCTATTAAAAGAGCAATCATTTATTTACATACATATGCATATCCGGTGTTTCATATCAATGTTCATATAATCCAAGATGTTCTCATAATAGTTTAAACAAGTCATTAATCACTCACAGACTGGTTCATAATAAGGGACTTTTTCACGCATACAGTGTTCCTGTGCATTGTTTCACACAATATGATTGCAAACAGCACTTTTATTTAAATTAAGCTGCAGCAATTAAGCGCTTTCAGAGTGGGACAGAGAAAAGAAAATGAAATAACGAATATTAAATGTTAACAGAAAATATACCTAAATTAACTAATTGCTTTAGTAAAAAAGACAGGCGCTGCTGATAATGCTGCCATTGTCGACGAGGCAGATGCAGATGCAGAGGACATGTACAGTATGTGTAGCCCATGTATCTGATGCTGTCTTGCCCAAAAAAGTATGGCATGTCATACTGTTTTTGTCCAGACTGCATCAGATACATGGGCTACATATAGTAAGACAGAGGGGAGCAGTTTTGCTTGCACAGATGCTTTATTCGGTGAGATAGTTTCAGCCACTTGCAAATTATTTTGGATGAACACAAAGGTAACATACTTTTTGAAGTGATGTGTTTGACAATCAGATGAAAACATCCTGACTGGTTGTGTTCTTGCCATATTAAAAGGTAACACATTTTTACTGTTAAATTACATGACTTTTTAAATGCAAAAAATGACATTAAAAAATTGTGCAAGAATACAGGGGATGGAGGGGGGGCTCAGACTGCCCTCTGCCTGGAGCATCCAAATGACTAAATACGCCCCTGCTCCCTCCACCCCTGCTACATTTGTGTTGCATTCCGTCGGAAACCCAAACAATCCTTGTGGACAGAGTGTCTATCTCACTGCATCTCCCCAGATAACTCTGTCTCTCTTCCGGCACAGACAATCTCATTCATTAGGAACACGCAACAGTCAGTCAACAAAAGGAGATTCTGTTTCCTTGGGAAACAAGGAAAAATAAGGCAAATCAAACCAGCAGCTCTAACTTGATACAAGATTATCATGCATTCTTGTTGTGTCTGACCTACTTCAGGAAGGTACTCACCTGAGATAAGAAGGTCTGAGATATGACATGTTTCAGGTCAACATAGCATCCTGAGCATGACAGAACTGAACCACTGGGGTGGTTCTGGGTGGGTTTGTGGGTATGCCTTTTTGTGAGAGGATTATTGACTCAACGTGAGTGTTCAAGATGCTATATTTAGGATTATTTCACAATATAGGATAATTATAGCAAATTGTCTGGTTAAATGCCTCTCCAGGCATTGTGAAGATTGGTTGTTCTTTACAGCGCTGCGGATAATCAGCTCAAACACACGCAATGACTTGTACTCCCAGCCCTAGTAGTGGAAGACACAGAATATAATACAGTATGCAAATGTACGTGCCGAGGTTCTGTAGAATGTCGTGTTTAGCGAGGAATCCTTTGAATTTCTGTCTACTAAGTAGTGCTGTTGGTGATAATCGTTGGAGGATGTGTGAGAGGATTTTCTCAAATACAGAGTAAACATACACCAGTCATCAGTGTAACAACACACCTCCAAACACTTTAAATGCTTTAGCACTTTTTTCTCCACTAGGAAACATAAATTGAACCAAGGTTCTATCAATGTCACCTGAATGTTACATCAGGGTTTTACCTGGAGTGTTGCCATTCCATGTTATACTGTATTCAGGCCAACTTAGTGAGTTGGGTGTGTGAAACTGACTGTTGTCCCGTTTGTCCCCAGGTGTGTAGCTGCACCGGAAAGTCCAGGTGTCACTGTGATGGAGTAAAAGGCAGTAAGGTAAGTGGCTTAACACTATAACCCTCTATATTATACTTTATTTTATTTATTAATCCTACTCCAGAAAGAGAGTGAAAGACTCACCCCTTGCTACCTAATTAACAAATGACCTTGTTGTGTGGGTGGGGAGGGGGGTGTATGTTATTCTGTTTATGTTATACGGTTTGATTCTAGACAAATTCCCTGCTGCTCTGCAGCTCACCTAATCACCTTACCTCATCATACCTCATCACACCTATGCTAGTTCCCAAATGCTTCCAATAATCCAGAGGCCACAATCAGAGATTTCATGCAGTCCGTCTTGAAACTTCCTCCAGAGAGCATGCTTCGGGTTTGTATGTCCAACAGCTACTCCTTCATCACCCTGTTTTCCCTGAGTACACAGTCCATGTTTGAATAAAAGGTTTTTACCTTGGCTGTGAGTGGCTTGTTCTCTCCGTGGAGCGTGAGAATTTCAATCTGACTAAACTCTAGGCTCCCCCTCAGTTTCAAAGGAGCTGATCGAAAGAAGGGGAAAGTAACTCAAAGGGACAATATTCGGTCTTAATTATCCATTTCCCCAGGAGATAAAAGGATGTTGCAAAAGACTGTCTCCTGTACAGAAGAGTTACAAAAGACTGTATCCATGTAACCGAGGGAGAGGGATAACCGTGCCTTTCTCATTTATCAATCTGACTCCATTATTATGTGAATAAATGCAATAGGCCATGTGGAGGATCTAGCAAGATAGTGAATCATTGCATCACCGACTCATTTTTACTATAATGAATATTTGCCTATCTTGCAACATTATGCAATTATTAAGAGGCTAGATACAAATAGCTAATCCTGGCAACCAATGTTCTAGCATTAATTTATTGAGGCAAGCAGCTCAGGGATGTCAAGTTGGTAGCCAAGCATGTTCATGTCAACGTTCATGTTTGTTCACTCAATTTGTCTAAACCTTTCTATAATTCAATATGTTTGTCTTTGTCTACAGTACATCTATGTTTACAACAAGCAATAGGAAGATATCAGATATTGAGGAATAACATCTTGTTAGGGGTACTTTTGTACTGTAGTGAAGTTGTCTATAGTAATGCAATTTCTCTCTATACAGTTGAAGTCTGAAGTTTCCCAGTGAATCAGAAGTTTACATACACTCAATTAGTATTTGCTAGAATTGCCTTTAAATTGCTTAACTTGGGTCAAACGTTTCGGGTAGCCTTCCACAAGCTTCCCACAATAAGTTGGGTGAATTTTGGACCATTCTGTAACGTCGTTCTTCGTTTGTCGAAAGAGAGTCGGACTGAAATGCAGCGTGGTGGTTACTCATGACTTTAATGAAAAAAGCGATTCATGAAATAACTATACAAATACAAAACAACAAACGGAACGTGAAACCTAATTACAGCCTATCTGGTGAAACTACACAGAGACAGGAACAATCACCCACGAAATACACAGTGAAACCCCGGCTACCTAAATACGGTTCCCAATCAGAGACAACGAGAATCACCTGACTCTGATTGAGAACCGCCTCAGGCAGCCAAGCCTATACAACACCCCTACTCAGCCGCAATCCCAAATACTACAAACCCCAATACGAAAATACAATATATAACAATATATAAACCCATGTCACACCCTGGCCTGACCAAATATATAACGAAAACACAAAATACAATGACCAAGGCGTGAACTCCTGAGCTGGTGTAACTGAGTCAGGTTTGTATGCCTCCTTGATCGAGACACGTTTTTTCAGTTCTGCCCACATATTTTCTAAAAGATTGAGGTCAGGGCTTTGTGATGGCCACTCCAATACCTAGATTTTTTGTCCTTAAGCCATTTTGCCACAACTTTGGAAGTATGATTGGGGTCATTGTCCATTTTGAAGACCCATTTGCGACCAAGCTTTAACTTCCTGACTGATGTCTTCAGATGTTGCTTCAATATATCCACATAGTTTTCCTGCCTCTAGATGTCATATATTTTGTGAAGTGCACCAGTCCATCTGCAGCAAAGCACCCCCACAACATGATGCTGCCACCCCCGTGCTTCACTGTTGGCTTTTAACCATTACTTTATTCTTTCAAAGAAAGCAAATTTGGCAATGATTTGACGCTCATACCTCTGTCCTCTTTGTCCGAAATGGAGTACACGTTCGAGTTGGATTTTATCGACAGCATCGAGTGTGATTTGAAGTGCTGTAAGAAAGAATTCCTTCCTTCTATGTTTTCAGGAACTTCTCCTTCTCTTTCTTGGATACCCGTAAGTACTAGATTTTCTCTCATAGATCTAGTCTGTATATCTAGTAAGGCTTATCTCTGAAAGATGTTCTCCTAGTTTATTAACGTTTGTTTAGCTGGGTTTTTTTTGTTGCCATTATCATAGCTCTTTCGTCACTGACTAATTCAAGTGTGACCAGTTTGTCACTTATTGAATTTTACAGATCACTTTCCACACTTACCAGTACCAGTGGTAAAAAGTATAAATTGTTTGTATCCATGGAGGAGTTGCGTTTTAATTTGGAGGTTGATTCTCGATGTTTACTCTCCATTATGTTTTAGTGTTGCTTGTTTTCGTAATATTTTTTGATAAATTTCTCTAGCCTTATGATTTGTTTTGTGTTATTATTCAGATTGAATGTTATTACCAAAGAGTATATGAAGTGCTAATAAACTAAATAAAAAGCAAAAGAAACATCCTCTCACTGTCAACTGTATGAACATAACAAGATTCAACAACTGAGACATAAACTGAACAAGTTCCACAGACATGTGACTAACAGAAACGGAATAATGTTTCCCTGATCAAATGGGGGGGGATCAAACCACCAGCTGCATTAAATACTGCAGTGCATCTCCTCCTCATGGACTGCACCAAATTTGCCCGTTCTTGCTGTGAGATGTTACCCCACTCTTCCACCAAGTCACCTGCAAGTTTCCGGGCATTTCTGGGGGGGGGAATGGCCATAGCCCTCACCCTCCGATCCAACAGGTTCCAGACGTGCTCAATGGGATTGAGATCCGGGCTCTTCGCTGGCCAAAATAGGACCACTTGTGTTGCGTCAATCTTTCCTCAGTTAGCTTACATTTTTCCGGTTTGGATGATTGTGTTATGCTATAGATACTTCTGTGAATATCTGAACATTGCATCCAAAAATAAACTGCTCACATTCTGGACATAACTTTGTAAGGACTGTGTTTCTGTAAATAGTTTCTGAAAAAAGTGTGGCCAGCTCATTGTTGTATTATTCGAAACTGTCCATTCTAAATAAGCGGGTGTGACCGTACGCTTCAGGGACCACTCTAGAACGATGTGATGTTACGTTTGAAAGGGTTAACGTTCTCAGTTGATTTGTAGGTTTACATTTCTGATACTTATGGCCTGATTTATAATCACACTATGCACACTCTTATTCCCCCTGTTGTTGCACAACTGATAATGACATTTCAGCTGCAGCTTTTGACTTCCTCCCTTTCCTCCTTCGGGTTCCAAAGAGTGATATCACAAGACTTGAAAACCAAAAGAAAACACAAAATACATAGCAAGTATTAATAATGCGTTAAGCTATGCATAATTATAGATGGCAAATCAGCACTGTATACATGTTTCAACATCAACGCATTCAGAAGGTGATATCCCAGCAATACTAAAAAGGAACCACTAACACTGGCCATGATGCATACTTCAAGATACCCGTCATTTGTGCCGTAATCCAGTTCCATGCTATTACTATAGCATCCTTCACCGCTACTATCGCTGCTTCAGTTGCTGTCCCTACCTCGACTGCCTTGATGAATAACTATTGCATTGAATCTGTCTCCTGCTCCTGATCTCCTATTGCCTTTATAGATCTAGGACTGAATCTTTCAGATACTCCCTACCTGTCTCCCAACTCCTACCTGTTTTTTTAGCCACGAACATCTCCAATAATATCCTATGTTCTGCGACAGTGACAGTGAGTATCTGTGGATAATACTTCCCTGTGCTCAGGTTAGGTACACATCTCTCATCCCTTGGCCGATCTACACCCCACCCCTTTGTGGACACCCTCGTTACAGTGTAAACTTTGGGTGCCAACAGTTGATAAGCAGCAATCTTCTGACACTTTCCTTTTACCGTCACTTGGTCCCAATCTTCTGGGACACATGTCAAGTATTTGCTTCCGGTTAGGAATGGGGGAGTGATTAGTGGCTTTGGAAGAGTATCCAACTGTACAAAATTAGCCACATCTTAATCATACTCTGCAACTGGATCGTGGACTTCCTGACGGGCCACCCCCAGGTGGTAAGGGTAGGTAACAAAACATCTGCCACGCTGATCATCAACACCCTCAAGGGTGCTTGCTCAATCACCTCCTGTACTCCCTGTTCACACATGACTGCACGGCCAGGCACAACTCCAACAGCATCATTAAGTTTGCTGATGACACAACAGTGGTAGGCCTGATCACCGACAACAATGAGACAGCCTATAGGGAGGAGGTCAGAGACCTGGCAGTGTGGTGCCAGGACAACAACCTCTCCCTTGATATGAGCAAGACAAAGGAGCTGATCTTGGACTACAGGAAAAGGAGGGCCGAACACACCCCTATTCCCATCGACAAGGCTGTAGTCAAGCGGGTCGAGAGTTTCAAGCTCCTTTGTGTCCACATTACCAACAAACTATCATGGTCCAAACACACCAAGACAGTCATGAAGAGGGCACAACAAAGCCTATTTCCCATCAGGAAAATGAAAAGATTTGGCATGGGTCCTCAGATCCTCAAAGAATTCTACAGCTGCACCATCAAGAGCATCCTGATTGCATCATTGCCTGGATGATGCTGTTGATCTGAGCCATGACCAGCCTTTTAAAGCACTTCTTGGCTACCGATGTGAGTGTTGCGGAGCGGTAGTAATTTAGGCTGGTTACCTTCACTTTCTTAGGCACAGAAAAACAGTCTTGTAGTGTAGCATCGGCGTCATCTGATCACTTCCGCATTGAGTGAGTCACTGGTACTTCCTGCTTTAGTTTTTGCTTGTAAGCAGGCATCAGGAGGATAGAATTGTGGTCAGATTTGGAAAATGGAGGGCGAGGAAGACCTTCATATGTGTCTCTGTGTGGGGAGTGAAGGTGGTCTAGAGTTTTTTTCCCCTCTGGTTGCACATGTGACATGCTTGTAGAAATGAGGTCAAGCGGATTTAAGTTTGCCTGCATTAAAGTCCCCGGCCCACTAGGAGCACTGCTTCTGAGTGAGCATTTTCTTGTTTGCTTATGGCCTCATACAGCTTGTTGAGTGTGGCATTTGTTTGTGGTGGTAAGCAGATGGCTCCGAAAAATATAGATGAAAACTCTCTTGGTAGATAGTGTGGTCTACAGCTTATCATGAGGTACTCTCCTTCAGGCGAGCAATACCTCAAGACTTCCTTAATATTAGAAATTGTGCACCAGCTGTTATTGACAAATAGACACACACCATCACCCCTTGTCTTACCAGGTGTAGCTGTTCTGTCCTGCCAGTGCACGGAAAACCCTGCCAACTGTATATTATATGTGTCGTCATTCAGCCACGACTCTGTGAAACACAAGGTATTACAGTTTTTTGCCGTAGTAGCCTATTCCCTATAAGTAGGGCAGAGCGTAAAGTAGAGCATAAACAAATGCGCAGAACGTGATCCTCACACGACCCTAGTGTCCAGTCTGGAGCGTGTAGTCAAGAGCTCTCCTGGTCGGCTACTGCATAGCAACCTAAAATGTGATCACCAGAACGGGCCAATTTTTGGGGGGTTCTGACATTTCGGCCTCTAAAATGTGTTTATTATGATCAAGTTCAATTCCCAGGGTAATTTTTAAACAAATGTTTGATACAAACAGTATCAAGATAAGAAATTAATTTGTGATCCATTCTGACTACTACATTTGTTTTCACACAGGACCACATGCTGACACAGACCAATCACACACAGGCAAAGACACATACATCCAAACCAATGATGCACACACTCTACACACACGTACACATGGATTTTGTATTGTAGATATGTTGTAGTAGGGTAGTGGCCTTAGGGCAAACACTTAATGTGTTGTGAAAAATGTTATGAAATGTAATACCATGTCAGATTTCTTATTGTATATAACTGCCTTAATGTTGCTGGACCCAAGGAAGAGTAGCTGCTGCCCTGGCATCATCGGCCAGCAGGCTACGAGGAGATTCTCATGCACGCTCTTTGCTGGTTGACTCGCTCAGGCAGGATTACAACTTCTACATCGACCATGATCCTTTGCTAGTTACAGTCACTTTCACCATGATCCTTGGTGATTTTTTGGTGCAGATTTAGGATCAGTAGAAGAGTAGAAGTGCAGATTTAGGATCAGGTCCCCCTGTCCGTGTTATTGTCAAGACCCGGTTACGAACTCGGGTCTCCGGTGGGAGAAACAGTCACTTAGCAAACTGAGCCACTAATAGTCGGCAGAACCCAGAAGATGAGGCAGACACAGCAGTACTTGAGACTGTGTTTTAATAAAGTAAAAAGGAATGTTCTTCAGGCAAAAATATAAATCCACAACGTCAAAAGTAATTCCAAGAGAAAAAGATAATCCTCCAAGTCAAAAGGTAAATCCACAAGGTGGTAGGTACAGCAGAAAAAAAGCCTCAAAAGATCATTAAAAATAAATAAATGAGAACAAAAACAGATTACCACAAGAGAGTCCAACTGGAGCAACAAATGTTCACAGCATCGCTGAGGCTGGGTGCTAACATTCAAACACAGAGCAAAGAACTGAGGAAAACTAAGGGTTTAAATACATTCAAGGGAAACGAGGCACAGGTGCAAATAATAACTGGAAACAAGGGAAAAAACAAAAGGGTCAAAAAGCACAATGAGGGCATCTAGTGGCCAAAACTGGAACAATCCTGGTCAAATCCTGACAGTTATCTTATTAATTATGATCTTAAAGGCAAAGCTGATACAGAGTGGCAGGTTACCTAGTGGTTAGAGAAGTAGGCCAGCAACCAGAGGGTTGCCAGTTTGAATCCCAGTTCAGACGGTAAAATCTGGGTCACTGACATCGTTCTAGTTACCATCCCCTGCTATTGTGCTCTTGAGCAAGGCACCCAATATTTGCTCCAGGGGCGTTCCTTTGCGGTCGACCCATTACTTCCAGCCCCTCAGGGGTATGTGTGTCTTCTTGGGTTGGGTTGTAAGTATATAGCCACATTTCCATTCTCTGCAAGAAAACACCTAATTTAATTCTAGATCTTCTTTGTGAATACGGAACCTGATCTCACTTGAGGATTTGGCCCGGTGACCGTAGGTTGCAAACTGTGATATGACTGCCCCCAGCTGCAAGGTCATGTCTACACTTGACACTTACATGCAACTTATGCTATCAGAATACGAAGATCGCATTGAAAAGACGTTTCTAGATGCACAAAAGTTGTTTTGTGGTCTGATTATGTTCAGATCTGGCTGAGCACTTCAGGAAGTGGTCAGGGATGCATTCTGTGCAGATTTCTCCTCCGTCTGGACTCAATCAGGCTACCGAAAGCGCATACAGTGGACGACATCATCAGCATTCCCCCCACACGTCTCCAAAAAACGTGTGTATTGTCGGACCGAGAGGCAGCTTTTCATTAAAACGTTGGAGGAAATATCGTTATCATATAAGTCAACCATTAATTATTATTACCTCATATCAGTCTCATTCTGAATGTCGTTGACTTTAAATCTGCACGAACCCTAGTCTGCATGATGATTCAATGATACACAAATTGACTTAGTTATTTATTTACTAACTAACAAAATAAACACACAGAATTACATAAACACAACCACAGGATAGATTATACATCGATTACTAACATAATGCATTGAAAAGTCCCTAGTGGACTCACGCGATATGACGGCTTGGTACATAATGAAAAGGGAGGGGCATGTAAGGAGGGGTAGAGACAGAGAGAGTCAACTTATCGTACATACAGTTGGAAAACTATACTCATGGGAATGTGAATACTTTGCACATGAATGACCGCTCATTTGAAAATAATTGCAATGTATATGTATTTACTCTTGAATGTATTTGTCTTCTCTCTCTGTTGAAATTGCCTGGTCCATCTATGGAAAATCAGTTTGACAGAAGTCTCTGGTTGTGTAAGTCTCTTCTTGTCCATCAGAGGTTACCATGCCCTTTGTAGTCGTAGCTTCTTGGTCTCGGAGTGTCTGTTGGAACGGGTCCTCCAGAGGTGTACCATGCGGTGTTCAAAGATGCTTGTTAGAATAGATCCTTTAGTGGTATCTATGGTGGTGAAAGGAAATTGTTCTTTGTCTCTCATCTTCAGTCGAGTGTCCTAGACTACGTTACCTTACCCAGCTGCAGACTGAGAATATTTGGTATAGTCTTCCTCTTCACTCGTCGAGAGTCTGAATGTCATAGTTTTTAAACCTTTTGTCACGTTCAGCTTGCACTGTTAGCTGGTCTTAATCGTTGATTATTGAGGATACAGCTGAACCACTCTACACACCGGTAGCAACTCGGCCTGTCTTGATATATTTAAATGGAAACCATATCAATGTGTAGCCACTGTTCCACATTTTCTGGTCTAATGTAAATTTAGTTAGGAGTCCATTTGAAGTGCTCTAGTCAAAAGGGGCATTCCATCATGCTGGCATAATGTCTGTGCTCACGTGGACGTGGTTACTGACCTGATAAAACTTTATATGAAATACAATTTCTCATTTAGAAGGCTAAAATCACGTTGCTGTCTTTTCAGAAATAGTTTCATATTTAATCATATAAGTTTGGCAACATTTAGATGTAAGTCTGATATATACATTGTGAAAGCTCTTAAAGTTACAATATTTCCGTAATAACATTTTTTATGATATCACCAAACCATAAATGATCTGAATATGATTGATTGTTCTTATGTCCCTAACGATCATTTCCTACATTATTTGTGTTGGGAATATTATTTCATTATCTACTTTTGGATGTTGTAGTTTTGGTGGGAAGAATATCCTTGTATCAAAATGGTTATTTCCCCTCAATACTGCATGGCTATGAAGAGACAGTTCCTACAATGTAAAACTGGCCAACTTCCCCAGGAGAGGGGGGTCTTGAAACCTTTGTTTAACCGGCACCGTTGATCTCCATCCAGGAGGGAAAGTCATCACACCAGCTAGCTAATATTTAGAGCAACAATTTTTTGTTTGTTTAAAGTTATGCTAACCCGTTTGCAATCCATTTAGTGTTGCTTGTTAGTTTGCTGAGTCAGGTGTGAACTGTTATACTCTGACTGCATATAGATACAAAACCCACTTGTGCTGCTGAGCAGCTTGAGCTGTTTAGTTGCTAGGGAACTGGTGTCAGGGTTTGGCCACCCAGATAGTTCATTACCTCAGGTGAGTGTGTGTGTGTGTGTGTGTGTGTGTGTGTGTGTGTGTGTGTGTGTGTGTGTGTGTGTGTGTGTGTGTGTGTGTGTGTGTGTGTGTGTGTGTGTGTGTGTGTGTGTGTGTGTGTGTGTGTGTGTGTGTGTGTGTGTGTGTGTGTGTGTTGTGTGTGTGTGTGTGTGTGTATTTGTGTGTATTTGTGTGTGTGTGCGTGCTTGTGTGAGTCTATAATTATCTAATGATATCTCATGGTGTGTGTGAACGCGTTGACTCCCAAAGGCCTAGATGTTATCACTGCTGTCACACACCTGTACCTCAGTGCATGAAGGACTGACCTTAATGAAAGGGACTAGAATGTGCGTTGGTTAGTGAATGTGTGATTGCTATGTCTGTTGGGAACAGTAATGGTGATTTATTTCTCGATCCCAAATCGGTAAGGAATTTGTAGAGCAGTTCTATAAAGTGTGTTTTACCAATTGAAATGACTGCTGCTAGTCAATGAATATGGTGTTACATCAGCTGAAGGTGGTACTGCAGCTCTTCTAGCCTGTTGTTTGATAACTGGACATTGTAGTAATTCTGCATGAGTAACAATGAAAAACTAGAAGAAAAAAACATCTCTCTTTCCTTTATTTATCAATGTTCTCTCTTCTCTCTCTCTCTCTCTTCACAGGGTGAGCCTGGGTATCCAGGTTATGATGGGTTGCCAGGAGTGGTTGGTTATCCAGGTTCTGAAGGTAATCCTGGACCTTTTGGCCCTAAGGTGAGAGTCTCACTGTATTTGTTATTACATGAGATATAGGTGTGTGTGTGTGTGTGTGTGTGTGTGTGTGTGTGTGTGTGTGTGTGTGTGTGTGTGTGTGTGTGTGTGTGTGTGTGTGTGTGTGTGTGTGTGTGTGTGTGTGTGTGTGTGTGTGTGTGTGTGTGTGTGTGTGTGTGTGTGTGTGTGTGTGTGTGTGTGTGTGTGTGTGTGTGTGTGTGTCAGTCTCATAGTAAATACTCTTTTCCATTATTCTTTATGTGAGTGTGTGTATGTTTGCATGCCTGTGTGTCGAAACATTGTATCAGTAAACAATCGTTTTGTGTGGTGAGATTTTAGAATGATTTTGTGTTCATTAAATGTGTTGCCAACTGGCTGCATGTATTTGGATTCACAGGGAAATCTTGGCTTTCCTGGATTGTCAGGACCCAAAGGCTCACTGGTATGGAGTGTGTTTGGAAAACAGTGTGTGTGATTGACTGCACGTGATTATTGGTTTACATTACTAGGCTCTACATGTTACGCCTGATGGATTTGCTCTATTGTTTTTGGTCACACCCACACTTCTTCTGTTTTGTCAGTTGAGTCCACTGCTAGGATCGACTCTAACAGTACCTATTGTTTTAACAGGGTCTCCCTGGGAAACCTGGGTTCTCTGGACCACCTGGGCAGCCAGTAAGTAATACTATTAGACTGTCTCAGATGGCACCCTATAGGTTTCATTAGGAAATATATGGATTCGCCACTGTTCTTGAACCGTTTATGCTCCAAACACCACACCAACTTTGAAATGTGCAGACTGACTCAACTTACATTACTTGGCAGAAGCTTTTTGATAGTATTTATATTTGACTGTTTCATATTTGCATAAAAGCTGCATAGCCTTTAATGGTGCATTTTGAATTTGCCACTTCTCTTAAGTTGACTATTTCACAACCGTAAATACGTCAAGGCAAGCAAGCACACACATTTGATTTACATTTCCTTTTCTACATACTTATTCTTTGGAACTATTTTTCATACACCGTTTAAGCTAAAACATGCCATGCAAACTTTTAAAAGTGCAAACCTGTCCAGACTAGTGTGCCTAGCTTTTGTAGTCCTCTAAAACCAAAGAGATTTTTTAAAGAGATGTTTTAAATTTACTAAAACATTGTGACTTAACACAAATCAGCTATTTTGACCACTTTCACAATAGGTTAGAGCATATGAAATCATAGTCAACTATGCTGCTATTCAAATCAGAGCAACAGTAGCTACAATGGGGAGAAGTCTGTCCATAAAAATGTGCTGCTCTGCCTTAACAGCACTATCAACAAGGCAGGTCCCACAGGCCCTGGTTTTGTCACACCTGGACTATTGTTCAGTCGTGTGGTCGGGTGCCACAAAGAGGGACTTGGGAAAATTGCAGTTGGCTCTGAACAGGGCAGCACGGCTGGCCCTTAAAAGTACACCACGAGCTAACATTAATGACATGCATGTCAATCTCTCATGGCTCAAAGTAGAAGAGATTGACTTCATTACTTGTTTTTGTAAGATGTGTTGATAAGCTGTCTGTTTAAAATACTAGCACACACCTCGGACAGCCATGCATACCCGACAAAACATGCCAGAGGTCTCTTCACAGTCCCCAAATCCAGAACAGACTATGGGAGGCGCAAAGTACTATGTAGAGCCATGACTACATGGAACTCTATTCCATATCAGGTAACTGATGCAAGCAGTAGAATCAGATTCAAAATCAGGTAAAAATACACCTGAAGGAACAGCATGGACTGTGAAGTAACACAAACACACATGCATACACACACGATAACATACGCACGTACATATGGATTTTGCGTTGTAGATATGTGGTATTGGAGTATGAGCCTGAAGGCACACACTAAGTGTGTTGTGAATTCTGTAATGAATGTATTGCAATGTTTTTTAAATTGTATAACTGCTTTAATTTTGACGTACCCCAGGAAGAGTGCCTTGGTAGTAGCTAATGGGGATCCATAATAAATACAAATTCAAACAGAAATTGTGTCTACCAATTCAGAGATACATCTGTTTTAACCAGTTATGCATTAGGGGGAGCTATTAAGCATTTTGGATGAAAAACGTTCCCGTTTTAAACAAGATATTTTGTCACGAAAAGATGTTCGACGATGCATATAATTGACAGCTTTGGAAAGAAAACACTCTGACGTTTCCAAAACTGCAAAGATATTGTCTGTGAGTGCCACAGAACTGATGTTACAGGCAAAACCCAGATAAAAATCCAACCAGGAAGTGCCGCACTTTTTTAAACCGCCTCATGCCAATGAGTCCTTATATGGCTGTGAATGAGCTACCAATGAGCTTACGTTTTCCACGTATTCCCCAAGGTGTCTACAGCATTGTGACGTCTTCTTAGGCATTTCCATTAAAGAATGGTTGTAAGGGACCATATATAGCATGTGGTCACATGGTGTCTCCTGCAGAAAATCTTGCGTAAAATACTGAGGTAGCCATTTTTCCAATCGAGAAACCAATTGCCTCGACGGATATATTATCGAATATATATGTTAAAAACACCTTGAGGATGGATCTAAACAACGTTTGCCGTGTTTCTGTCGATATTATGGAGCAAATGTTGAAAAATGTTTGGCGTTATATAGTATATATATAGTATATATAGTATATATATATATATATATATATATATATATATATATATATATATATAGCATTTTACGGTCGATTTCTCAGCCAAGCATGATGAAGAAACGAGAGCTATTTCGCCTACAAAAATAATATTTTGGTGAAAAAAGGAACATTTGCTATCTAATATTTTGAAAATCTGAGATGACAGTGTTGTTAATAACAAAAGGCTAAGCTTGTGTTTGAATATATTTATTTAATTTCATTTGCGATTTTCATGAGTAGGAAAAGTTTCTAGGGGTATTTATGTCCGCTGCGTTATGCTAATGCATTTGAGGCTATGAATACACTCCCGGATACGGGATTGCTCGTCGCAAGACTTTTTCTCTCAAATGTTGAACAATTTCCCAACAAGTTAGACAAATACTTCAATTCGGTTTAGATACAACAGCTAAGACCACACTAACGTAATATACCTGGAGACAGGAAGCAAGTGCAGAAGGTAAGTTTAATAATGATAAATGCAGATAAAAACAATACTACCTTGTGACTGCTGTCTATGGAGTGCTAAATATAAAGGGAGTAATCAAGTAGATAATGATGACCAGGTGTGCGTAATGATGGGGAGCATGATTGTTTTCTGGGCTGATGGATAGTAGACCGGTGACGTTGAGCACTGGGAAGAAGGAGTGGGAGTAAGCATGACAGTAGTGAGGCTCCCGTGTTTCATCCTGACGATCACGTCTGGCTCTCCACCAGGAATCTCCTGCGCCGCCAGCCCTGCCGGAAGCCGAGTCCCCAGTTTGTGGGGTCCTGCGGAGGGTCAATGAGGTGACTTATCATCCACAAGTCCCGGATCTCACCATCCTTTCATGTCTTCTGACGACGGAGGGCGTGCTGGAGCCTCACATGGGTGGCATTACACACGCGCCGGAACCACTCGTCCACTGCAGGGGCCACGTTCTGGCTCGGTTGGTATCCCAGAACACACTGGAAGGGAGTCAGCCCGGTGGAGGAGTGCCAAAGTGAGTTCTGGGTGTACTCTGCCCAGTGAAGAAACCAGACCTACTCCCCCTGTCGGTTCTGGCAGTGACTCATTAGGAACCTCCCCAGCTCCTGGTTGATCCTCTCCACCTTCTCGTCAGACTGAGGCTGGTACCCGAATGTGAGACTGACCGTGGACCCCAGCTTCTCCATAACCGCAATATGAATTAGGGACCATGGTCGGAGACGATGTCCTCTGGAATGCCATAGTGCCGGAACACCTGCTGGAATAGTGCCTCAGTGACCTGGAGAGTGGTAAGTAGACCAAAGAAATTGATAAAATGTCAACAACCATAATATAGTGGTAAAACCATCAGAAAAGTGGAGATCAGTTTATGGACAGACATGACCAAGGTCGATGAGGCACCCAAAGGGGTAGTAGTTTCCCTGCTGGCGTGTTCTGGGGAGATTTGATTTGGGCTCATACTGAGCTGGAGTTTATATAGCGGGTGACGTCCTGCGCCAAGGTGGGCCACCAGTAATTATCAGAGAGGGATTGATGGTGTGGGTGATATCTGGGTGTCCAGTGACGAGGGATGTGTGCCCAAATCAAATGCCGATCCCTTACCCCGTGAGAACGTATATGCACGCTGGAGGGCATATATTGCAGGCGCAGTTCCGCTCTCCAGAGCCTTGCGGATGTCCGCGTCTACGTCCCAGAGCACGGGAGCAATGGTTCTAGAGGGTGGAACGATGGGAGCACTCGGGATCGGAAAGTCTTCTGAATCGTGGAGACGGGACAGGGCATCGGCTTTGGTGTTCTTATAAGCTGGCCAATATGACAGGGTGAAGTGGAATCTGCTGAAGCAAAGGGCCCACCTTGCTTGGCCCGGGTTCATTCACCTCACCGTCCATATGTACTCCAGATTCCATGGTCAGTGAGGATGAGAAATGGTCCTTGGCGTCCTCCAGCCAGTGTCTCCACTCCTCTAATGCCAACGGTCACTGACATCAAAGTTCCTCTCTGCAGTTCCTCTCTCTTTTTTTGAGAAGTATGCACATGGATACAATTTTTGTGGGTTACCTTGATGTTGGGACAGGATGGTTCCATGTCCACTTCCGACACGTCCACCTCCACCACGAAGGGCAGATTAGGATCTGGGTGTCTCAGCATTGGGGCGTAGGAGAAAAGCCCAATCAGTAGGCAGAAGGCTTCGTCCTCTGCAGGACCAACAATGAACCGACGGTAGATGTTGGCAAACACAGAAACCGTTGGAGCCCCTTTATGGTGGTTGGGACAGACTGACTGCTTTGACCTTCCTTACATCCATGCTCACCACCTGTGAACAATCCAGTATTCCAATGAGACATTGACCTAAGGAGACTTCTCAGCTTTAACATAAAGGCAGTTCTCCAGGTGGTGTCTCAGGACTACTCAGACATGAGTGATGTGATTCTCCAAGGTGGCCGAGTGGACCAGGATGTCGTCGATATACATGACCACCTGGCGTCCGATCATGTACCGGAACACCTCGTTCACGAACGCCTGAAACACTGATGGAGCATTGGCAAATCCATAAGGCATAACCAATTACTCATAGTGCCCAGACGTCGAGCTGAAGGCCGTTTGGATGTGGATAAGATTATAGGCACTCTGCGGGTCCAGCTTCATAAAAAATATGGCTCCTCACGGAGCACTTCCATGGCTGAAGGGGGTAACGTTACCCCCTTGGATTTTGAAACTATGTAGTTGATGCAGGGACGCAGACCCCCATCCTTCTTAGTCACAAAGAATTCTGCCGACGCAGCAGAGGTGGATGAGCGGACAAAACCCAGTTGGGGAGCTACCTGGATGTACTCCTCCAAGGCCTCAGTCTCAACCACAAACAGAGGGTAGATGCGGTGGCACAGAGCCTTCTAGCATGTCAATAGCATTGTCCCAGGGGAAATGAGGAGGGAGACAGGTAGCTTGAGTCTTGGAGAACACCTCCCGAAGAGCCTGGTAAACCTCCGGGTTGTCAAGCTGGAGAGCGACGCGGGAGCCGGTCCTCCAGCATCCAGGTGACCGGTTGGTGATTTCCATGCTCAACCAGGAGATGGTGGAATCATGCCATTGGAGCCACGAGAGGCCGAGGGTGACTTTATGCACTGGTGCAATGATGAGGAAGGGAAGGCACTCCTGGTGCCTGTTTTCCACTTTGTTTCAAAGTTGAAATCCTGTCATTGTAAAGAGGCACAATTACCATGGAAACGGTCTCAACCGTGCATTTCATCTTTTTGTTCTGAATGTCCCGTCTTTAGTCAGCTGTTATGCAACACAACATCTAAAATTGACTAGTTTTGTCTCGTCACTCTTTATGTCGGCTGTTGTATCTGTACCGGGCTTCAGAGCATATGAAATCATTATCTAACTTACCACTATTCAAATCTGGAATCAAAATAGAAATATATTCTACCAATCAAATGATACAGCTGTTTTAGTAACCGGATCAACTATATTATCTCTCAACTTTTAGAAACAACTGCCGTTTTGACCACTTTCCTTACATCTTGGACAAAAACGTATTTAAGTGTATGAAATCTTAGTCTATGCTATTCAAATCTGTGATCAGAACAAAACCACCAACTACCAATCAAGAGATAGATCTGTTTTAGTAACTGCATAAACTACTTTAGTTAAGCCCACTTCCCACTGTTGATTGACTGCTTAATTGCCATGAAACTTTCCGAATTTCCTAGTTATAGGACACATTCTAAGACGGATTATGCCACACAGCTCACTCCAACTGTTACGTCCGTCGTTAGAATGAGTGGCTGAGAAATCGACCGTAAAATGCTACAACTACAACACCAAACTTTTTTCAAAATTAGCTACATAATATCAACAGAAACACCTCAAGGTGTTTTTGACAAATATACTCAATAATATATCCGTCGAGGCAATTGGTTACTCATAAGAAGCGGTTGGAAAAATGGCTACCTCAGTATTTTACGCAAGATTTTCTCCGGGAGACACCATGTGACCACATGCTATATATGGTCCCTTACAGCCATTCTTCAATGGAAATGCCTAAAAAGATGTCACAATGCTGTAGACACCTTGGGGAATGTGTGGAAACCATAAGCTCATTCGTAGCTCATTCACAGCCATATAAGGAGTCATTGGCATGAGGCGGTTTTTAAAAAATGTGGCACTTCCTGGTTGGATTTTTATCTGGGTTTCGCCTGTAACATAAGTTCTGTGGCACTCACAGACAATATCTTTGCAGTTTTGGAAACGTCAGAGTGTCTTCTTTCCAAAGATGTCAATTATATGCATAGTCGAGCATCTTTTAATTACAAAATATCTTGTTTCAAACGGGAACGTTTTTCATCCAAAAATTAAAATAGCACCCCCTAAATCCAAGAGGCCTTTTTAGCGTCCAAAATTTTCATAACTGTGACCTTAATTGCCTACCGTCTGTAAGCTGTTAGTGTCTTAACGACCGTTCCACAGGTGCATGTTCATTAATTGTTTATGGTTCATTGAACAAGCATTGGGAACAGTGTTTAAACCTTTTACAATGAAGATCTCTGAAGTTATTTAGATTTTTACGATTGATCATCGAAAGACATGGTCCTGAAAAGCGACGTTTCTTTTTTTGCTGAGTTTACTAATACTACTGGGCTACAGTCACTATTCCCACTACTACTACAGTCACTACTTCTAGCCTCTAACAATTCATATTCTAAACTTCTTCCACCAACATAAAAAATACTTTTGGTCAGCTGAAGTAAGTCACAGAATTTTTCTTGTAAACATACCCTTTCTATATTATAAGTATTGGGGCCATAGTTTTTCCTGAGCAAGTCCGGCTTTTCCTGGTGTTAACCAGATAACCAGATACTAACCCTGATTTACTCCCTTAAGGGGAACTGACCTCACCCCTCACCTCCTGATCCTCAGATATCCATCTGTCCTCCCTATATCAACACGGTGCTCTGCTCCCATCCCCCAACACATTCCAACACATTCCACAGCTATCTGTCCTTCTACAGAGAACCCTTAACTTTCTCATTTGATTCTATGCTTCTTTCTCTATCATCCATTTAATAGCTCAATGTTCAAAATGTTGAACCCAACACTGGTCAAAACTTTTAGTGTTAGTGTACTGTAAGCTATCCGTATCATGTAAGTATTGATGTGAAGTGTTTGTATGTGAATGACCCTATGACTTCCTCTCTTCCAGGGAATCCCAGGAAATGAAGGACCAATGGGGCCATCAGGAACCCCAGGATGCAATGGGACGAAGGTACAGTCTTGCTTTTGAATATTATGTACTTATTGAAGCTCACTAACACACACACACACACAGACGTATGTACATATCTGATGCCCTATCATTGTGTGTGTTTCAGGGGGACAGTGGATACCCAGGGTTACCTGGGGTGCCGGGACCTGTTGGATTACCAGTAAGTGCTGTCAATATCCTGTGTCCAGTGTCACTAAGCACCTTACTGTTCCTGTCTTTCTGTCAATCACAGCCATCAATCATGTGATCTTAATCATTAGCCTGTAATATGGGAAGTGATAAATAAGGTTTCCAAGAGTGAACAAATTAAAAGTTAATGAATTAACATTTAAATATACAAAATATATTATACTTCTTACAAGTGTTGTGTATGAACAAATGACTGTTGAAAATAGAAATGGTGCGTTGAATTTTTTTTTAAACAAGATCCCCGTGTTCAGTCCTATGAAAATGTCATAGGCTATGGTGTAACAACAAAGCACCTTACTGTGTCTGTCTGTCATCACCGTAAAAGCTAGACATCATCACAGCTGTCTGTCATGTGATCTCAATCATTATAAACATATAAATATATATGTAGCTGTCCATCACCTTTGCTGCCAGTTGTCACCATTCCAGGTTTTGCCCCCAGAGTGGTAGATACATTTGTGCCAGGTCTTGTTTGGCTTTTACAGTAAAGTTGTGATGTGCAGCTCACACTTATCTTTTTTTATTGAAGGGTGTTCATGGATTGCCAGGATTTAAGGTACATCCAAATATATCTACTGACCCTCTAAACAATTTGTGTGTTTTGTTGTGGACCCTAAGATTAAAGTATTGTCCTTACAGGGAGACTCCTACTACTTCCCACCCGCTGCTGAGGTTGATGGACATCTTGGACCACAAGGGAGAGATGGTGTCAAGGTAAGGAGGTACCTCCCACCCTGCCTACACCTGGGTTGTGTTCATTGCGCACCAAACGGAAGAAAGCTGACTAGCACAGGGAGGGATTACCTGGACTAAATCAATTTTTTATGTGTATACGTTTTCCGTTCTGTATTGATCACAACCCATTACTCACATGTCTCTGAGTTTATGCTTCTATTCCAATAGGAAAAGGATGGGCTTGCCTAGTACCTATCATTACTTTGGCCAGGAGTTTCTTTCCTGACCACAGCCCCTATAGTTGTAACTTGGACCAAGAGTTTTCACATGGTCAGGCAAAACTCCTGGGGCCCTATATTACAGTTATACTTTCATGTGTATCGTGGCATGTGAGGTTGAGTAGTTAGTGCCACAGACCCCGTTACATGTGTATAGCCGAGGCTACTAGAGAAAGGATGGGTTGGAATCCGACCCACTGCACTTTTGACTCATAATCTCTCCTATCTTTACTGTCTCCTCAATAACATTGTCCTATCTCATTAAATAAATACAAAATCACAAAAAAATATTATAGAAAAAAATAATTGAATGTGTAATCGACTGACTGGCCACTGTTTTTTAGGGTCAGCGAGGGTTACCTGGACGGCCGGGTCTTCCTGGGCTGGAGGGACCGAGCGGGACTCCAGTCAGTTAACGCCTAAATGAAGTTCAATATGTGTCCTCTCTTTTACTTATTAGCCTATGTTTATTTTGAAAGGCTTGTACTGTAATGTGTTTCTGAATGTCCTCATTCATGATTCCATGTGCTCTTCCTGAATGTATAAATCACTGACTTTAAATTATTATTTATATTTCCAGGGATTACCTGGGTTAACAGGTGTACAGGGAGAGAAGGTCAGTCTCATAGTAAATACTTATTTCCGTGTGTGTGTGTGTGTGTGTGTGTGTGTGTGTGTGTGTGTGTGTGTGTGTGTGTGTGTGTGTGTGTGTGTGTGTGTGTGTGTGTGTGTGTGTGTGTGTGTGTGTGTGTGTGTGTGTGTGTGTGTGTGTGTGTGTGTGTGTGTGCGTATGTTTGTGCATGCATTTCTTCCTGGATGTTTTGGAGGTGTCCATGGCGTTGACCGTTCACCTTACTGCACTAACAATATAGTAACAATGTGATATTGAGTGATGTGTGTGTTGCACTATTTATAGTAGCTTTATTTCTGTTTCAGGGCCAGGAAGGTCCAAGCCCTGTAATTCCAGGCCCAAGAGGTCAAAAGGTATTACCTACCTGTGTGATATCGATCTTTTCTACTTTCACATACAGTACAACTCTCTCTTGCATATTATCCTGCCTCAGTATAGTTTGTTCTGGATGCATGCTGAGTGTATTTAATGTACAGTATATTGTGAAAAATGTAAATGTTTTGTTCTCAGGGTGACCAAGGCCCTCCCGGGATACCTGGACAGAAGGGCATAAAGCTGTATGCAGAGGGACCCAAGGAACTGAAGGTTTGCCACACTTAACATACTCGGTTTCTCTCACAGCAGTTTCTCTCACAGCAATTTTGTACTAGTCCACACTGACACACTGACATCATGATCATCACATTTACATTTTAGTCATTTAGCAGAAGCTCTTATCCAGAGTGACTTACAGGAGCAATTAGGGTTAAGTACCTTTTTCAAAGGCACATCAACAGATTTTTCACCTAGTCAGCTCAGGGATTTGAACCAGCAACCGTTCGGTTACTGGCAAACATAATTACCAATCACCATCACCCAAATCAGCTTCATCATCATTATTACCCGTATACATCATATTGTCACACAAGTAGAAAAGTGTTCTGACTTTCTTCTCATTGCAGGGGGAGCCAGGTGATACAGGAGAGAAGGGGTGTACAGGCCAGCATGTGAGTTATAACCTATGGGGGATCATTACAGTGAATTAAATTAAACTAATTGATTTTAATGTAATAATTGACATGATCTTTGAGCCAGTACAAAAGTTGCCAGTTCAAAAATCCCATTGCATGTATACTACTACTTGTGGGCTGTGTTTTGTCTGTCTGTCCATCTGGCCGTCCTTTCTTTTCTGTTTGTCTGCTTGCCTGTCTGTCTGTATTTTACATTATTTTTTTTATTTTTTTTAGGGTCTCCCTGGGCGTCGTGGATATAAAGGGAACAAAGGCGACCAAGGAGAACCTGGGGCTCTGGTAGCTCTATGACTCCAGTCACTGCATATCATATTTAAAAGACTGTAGAGTTTTACAATGGAATTATGGATGTTATCATTCTCACATGTGGATGTGTCCTACTCACAATAGTAGTCCTACTCACAAATACTGACAAACACCTGTGTCTAACAGAGGTTCTGTTTTTCAGGGGAAACCTGGGAAAGATGGGGACCCTGGGACCTATGGAATTCAGGTAAAACAAATATCCAGACAACAATCATAACTTGTATGTACTGTACATGGTCCTTTGTGGCTCACTTTGTAAAAGGTTATTATGTACATGCATTATGTACATGCATTTTGCCATGTTACCATGTCAACTCCACTTGAACATAACCCACCTGATTTCCCATCCTTTTCCCAACCAATTATCTTTGCCACTAGGGCTACATGTGACTTGAGAATTGTTTTTGACATGCTTACTGTTTGGCAAAATGTGTAATGTACTGTAATTTACTATCTTGACCAGCGTCCGTACGTATTAAGTGTTTCAAAGTAGGGGTGTGGACCTAGGATCAGGGCCCAGTTTTTCAATCAGATTGGAATAAATCTTAGAATTGGGTATTTCAAAACTGAAAAATATGATTCCGATCATTCGGATTGGGATTTGGTAATCCAATCTAAACTTTAATCCAGTAGTATAAAGTATTTAGGTAAAAATACTTTAAAGTACTACTTAAGTCGTATTTGGGGTATCTGTACTTTACTATTTATATTTTTGACAACTTTTACTTTTACTACATTCCTAAATAAAATTATGTACTTTTTACTCCATACATTTTCCCTGACACCCAAAAGTACTTTTACATTTTGAATGCTAAGCAGGACAGGTAAATGGCCTAATTCCCACACTTATCAACAGAACATGACTGGTCATCCCTACAGCCTCTGATTTGGTGCTCACTAAGCACATGCTTCGTTTGTAAATTATATCTTAGTGTTGGAGCGTGCCCATGGCTATCCGTAAATAAATAAATAAACAAGGAATTGCTTAAAATAAGAAATGTACAATTATTTATACTTTTACATTTACTTTTGATACTTAAGTATATTTTAGCAATTACATTTACTGTTGATACTCAACAATATTTAAAAGCATATACTTTTATACTTTTACTTAAGTAGTATTTTACTTGTTGACTTCCACTTTTACTTGAGTCATTTTCTATTAGGTATCTTTACTTTTACTCAAGTATGACAATTTGGTACTTTTTCCACCACTGCTTCAAACAAGATTACATTTTGGAATTGCATTTTTCAAAGCTCAAAGGCAGTAGTGATAAGGATAGTTTTGATTCTGAACAGTTTTGATAATCTTGATCCCACTGGAAGGGTTTATTCAGTGTGGATTTAGAAAGGTGAATTGCACTATAACAGAGAAAGGGAAATACCTAGTCAGTTGTACAACTAAATGCATTCAACTGGAATGGGTCTTCCACATTTAACTCAACCCCTCTGAATCAGAAATGTCAGAGTAAATGTCATCTTCAAACCAAGGGTTACTAACTGTATGAACAGTTTTTATTATTTTAAATTGACTGCAGCACAGGTATGTGGTCAGTTTTGAGAAGTGTCAAATAAATACATGTACTTACTTACAAGTCATACTGCAGCCTCTATTTCTGGATATTTCTGAAAAAATGGCTCAAAATCAGTTAGATTGATTACAAAATAGGGGAACACAGAATCGGGATCATTATCATCCAAATGAAAAGTTTTGAAAAACTGAGCCCAGGTCTTGCCCACCTTATCCATGTAATCTCATTCATTGTGAACAAAAAAGCAAAACTGATCCTAAATCAGCACTCCTACCCTGTATACATGAATCCTCAAATCTCTCTTGCATAAGATGTTTTATCACAAAATCTGGATAATTAAAGGTTGAATAGACTTAAATAAAATATCAATTCAGTTCAATTCAAGGGGCTTTATTGGCATGGGAAACATGTGTTAACATTGCCAAAGCAAGTGAGGTAGATAATATATAAATGTCATATTATATATATATATACAGTGTTGTAACAATGTACAAATGCTTAAAGTACACAAGGGAAATAAATAAGCATAAATATGGGTTGTATTTACAATGGTGTTTGTTCTTCACTGGTTGCCCTTATCTTGTGGCAACAGGTCACAAATATTGCTGCCGTGATGGCACACTGGGAAATTTCACCCGGTAGATATGGAAGTTTATCAAAATTGGTTTTGTTTTCGAATTCTTTGTGGATCTGTGTAATCTGAGGGAAATATGTGTCTCTAATATGGTCATACATTGGGCAGGAGGTTAGGAAGTGCAGCTCAGTTTCCACCTCATTTTGTGGGCAGTGTGCACTGTCTTCTCTTGAGAGCCATGTCTGCCTACGGCGGCCTTTCTCAATAGCAAGGCTATGCTCACTGAGTCTGTACATAGTCAAAGCATTCCTTAAGTTTGGGTCAGTCACAGTGTAAGGTATTCTGCCACTGTGTACTCTCTGTTTAGGGCCAAATAGCATTCTAGTTTGCTCTGTTTATTTGTTAATTCTTTCCAATGTGTCAAGTAATTATCTTTTTGTCTTCTCATGATTTGGTTGGGTCTAATTGTGTTGCTGTCCTGGGGCTCTGTGGGGTCTGTGTGTGAACAGCTGGCCCCAGGACCAGCTTGCTTCGGGGACTCTTCTCCAGGTTCATCTCTCTGTAGATGTTGGCTTTGTTATGAAAGGTTTGGGAATCGCTTCCTTTTAGGTGGTTGTAGAATTTAACGTCTCTTTTCTGGATTTTGATAATTAGTGGGTATCGGCTTAATTCTGCTCTGCATGCATTATTTGGTGTTCTACATTGTATGCGAAGGATATCTTTGCAGAATTCCGCATGCAGAGTAACATTTTGGTGTTTGTCTCATTTTGTGAAATCTTGGTTGGTGAGCGGACCCCAGACCTCACAACCATAAGGGGCAATGGGTTCTATGACTGATTCAAGTATTTTTAGCCAGATCCTAATTGGTATGTTGAATTTTATGTTCCTTTTGATGGCATAGAATGCCCGTCTTGCCTTGTCTATCAGATTGTTCACAGCTTTGTGGAAGTTACCTGTGGCGCTGATGTTTAGGCCAAGGTATGTATAGTTTTTTGTGTGCTCTAGGGCAACGGTGTCTAGATGGAATTTGTATTTGTGGTCCTGGTGACTGGACCTTTTTTGGAACACCATTATTTTGGTCTTACTGAGATTTACTATCAGGGCCCAGGTCTGGCAGAATCTGTGCAGAATATATAGGTGCTGCTGTAGGCCCTCCTTGGTTGGTGACAGAAGCACCAGATCATCAGAAAACAGTAGACATTTGACTTCAGATTCTTTTAGAGTGAGGATGGGTGCTGCAGACTTTTCTAGTGCCCGCCCCAATTCGTTGATATATATGTTGAAAAGTGTGTTTTTGCACATTTTAACCGCACACTTGTTGTTTGTGTACATGGATTTTATATTGTCGTATGTTTTATCCCCAACACCACTTTCCATCAATTTTTATAGCAGACCCTCATGCCAACTGGAGTCGAAGGCTTTTTTGAAATCAACAAAGCATGAGAAGACTTTGCCTTTGTTTTGGTTTGTTTGGTTGTCAATTAGGGTGTGCAGGGGGAATACATGGTCTGTTGTACGATAATTTGGTAAAAAGCCAATTTGACATTTGCTCAGTACATTGTTTTCATTGAGAAATTGTATGAGTCTGCTGTTGATAATGATAATGCAGAGGATTTTCCCAAGGTTGCTGTTGACGCATATCCCACGGTAGTTATTGGGGTCAAATTTGTCTCCACTTTTGTGGATTGGGGTGATCAGTCCTTGGTTCCAAATATTGGGGAAGATGTCAGAGCTAAGGATGACGTTAAAGAGTTTCAGTATAGCCATTTGGAATTTGTTGTCTGTATATTTGATAATTTCATTAAGGATACCATCAACACCACATGCCTTTTTGGGTTGGAGGGTTTTATTCTGTCCTGTAGCTCATTCAAGGTAATTGGAGAATCCAGTGGGTTCTGGTAGTCTTTAATAGTTGATTCTAAGATTTTAATTTGATCCTGTATATGTTTCTGCTCTTTATTCTTTGTTATAGAGCCAAAAAGATTGGAGAAGTGGTTTACCCATACATCTCCATTTTGGATATATAATTATTTGTGTTGTTGTTTGTTTAGGTGTTTTCCAATTTTCCCAGAAGTGGTTAGAGTCTATGGATTCTTCAATTACATTGAGCTGATTTCTGACGTGCTGTGCCTTCTTTTTCAGTAGTGTATTTCTGTATTGTTTTAATGGTTCACCATAGTGAAGGCGTAGACTCAGGCTTCCCGGGTCTCTATGTTTTTGGTTGGACAGGTTTCTCAATTTCTTTCTTATATTTTTGCATTCTTCCTCAAACCATTTTTCATTGTTGTTCATTTTCTTCGGTTTTCTATTTGAGATTTGGGTTGAGGTCAGTGATAAAGTAGTCTACAGTACTACTGCCAAGAGATGAGCTATACAGTGAGGAGAACAAGTATTTGATACACTGCCGATTTTGCAGGTTTTCCTAGGTCTGTAATTTTTATCATAGGTACACTTCAACTGTGTGAGAGACGGAATCTAAAACAAAAATCAAGAAAATCACATTGTATGATTTAAGTAATTAATTTGCATTTTATTGCATGACATAAGTATTTGATACATCAGAAAAGCAGAACTTAATATTTGGTACAGAAACCTTTGTTTGCAATTACAGAGATCATACGTTTCCTGTAGTTCTTGACCAGGTTTGCACACACTAGCAAGGATTTTGGCCCACTCCTCCATACAGACCTTCTCCAGATCCTTCTGGTTTCGGGGCTGTCGCTGGGCAATATGGACTTTCAGCTCCCTCCAAAGATTTTCTATGGGTTCAGGTCTGGAGACTGGCTAGTCCACTCCAGGACCTTGAGATGCTTCTTACGGAGCCACTCCTTAGTTGCCCTGGCTGTGTGTTTCGGGTCGTTGTCATGCTGGAAGACACAGCCACGACCCACGTCCTGTCCTCTTTGCAGAAAAGCATCCCCAAAGAATTATGTTTCCACCTCCATGCTTCACGGTTGGGATGGTGTCTTGAGGTTGTACTCATCCTTCTTCTTCCTCCAAACAAGGCAAGTGGAGTTTAGACCAAAAAGCTCTATTTTTGTCTCATCAGACCACATGACTTTCTACCCTTCCTCCTCTGGATCATCCAGATGGTCATTGGCAAACTTCAGATGGGCCTGGACATGCGCTGGCTTGAGCAGGGGGACCTTGCGTGCGCTGCAGGATTTTAATCCATGACTGCGTAGTGTGTTACTAATGGTTTTCTTTGAGACTGTGGTCCCAGCTCTCTTCAGGTCATTGACCAGGTCCTGCCGTGTAGTTCTGGGCTGATCCCTCGCCTTCCTCATGAACATTGATGCCCCACGAGGTGAGATCTTGCATGGAGCCCCAGACCGAGGGTGGTTGACCGTCATCTTGAACTTCTTCCATTTTCTAATAATTGTGCCAACAGTTGTTGCCTTCTCACTAAGCTGCTTGCCTATTATCCTGTAGTCCATCCCAGCCATTACACAGCTCTCTGGTCTTGGCCATTGTGGAGAGGTTGGAGTCTGTTTGATTGAGTGTGTGGACAGGTGTCTTTTATACAGGTATCGAGTTCAAACAGGTGCAGTTAATACAGGTAATGAGTGGAGAACAGGAGGGCTTCTTAAAGAAAAACTAACAGGTCTGTGAGAGATGGAATTCTTACTGGTTGGTAGGTGATCAAATACTTATGTCATGCAATAAAATGCTAATGAATTACTTAAAAATCATACAATGTGGTTTTCTTGATTTTTGTTTTAGATTCCGTCTCTCACAGTTGAAGTGTACTTATGATAAAAATGACAGACTTCTACATGCTTTGTAAGTAGGAAAACTTGCAAAATCGGCAGTGTATCAAATACTTGTTCTCCCCACTGTAGGTGTACCTACCATAGGAGTCTCCTCGAAGCCTACCATTGACTATGTACATACCCAGCGTGCGACAGAGCTGCAGGAGTTGTGACCCATTTTTGTTGGTTATGTTGTCATAGTTGTGCCTAGGGGGGGCATATTGGGGAGGGAATGCTGTCACCTGCAGGCAGGTGTTTGTCCCCCTGTGTGCTGAGGGTGTCAGGTTCTTGTCCGGTTCTAGCATTTAGGTTGCCACAGACTAGTACATGTCCCTGGGCCTGGAAATGATTGATCTCCCCCTCCAGGATGGAGAAGCTGTTTTCATTCAAGTATGGGGATTCTAGTGGGGGGATATAGGTAGCACACAGGAGGACATTTTTCTCTGTTAAGATAATTTCCTTTTGAATTTCTAGCCAAATGTTCCTGTTTTGATTAATTGAATGGCGTGAGTTAGGTCTGCTAGAGCAGACCTATCTCACGCCATTAGCATACCCCCTAAAAAATGTGCATACCCCCTGAGTCCCTTCCCTGTTTCACACCTGGTAGTTTGGTGGATGGGACTACCAGCTCTCTGTAACCTAGAGGGCAACAGGTGGGTCCGTCTCCTCTATACCAGGTTTCTTGCAGGATGACAATGTTTGTTTTAGAGGTCGACCGATTATGATTTTTCAATGCCGATACCGATTATTGGCGGACCAAAAAGCCGATACTGATTAATCAGCCGATTAAAAAAAAAAACCATTGTATTTGTAATAATGGCAATTACAACAATAATGAATTAACACTTATTTTAACTTAATATAATACATCAATAAAATCTATTTAGCCTCAAGTAGATAATGAAACATGCTCAATTTGGTTTAAATAATGCAAAAACAAAGTGTTGGAGAAGAACGTAAAATTGAAATATGTGCTATGTAAGAAAGCTAACGTTTCAGTTCCTTGCTCAGAACATCATAACATATGAAAGCTGGTGGTTCCTTTTAACATGAGTCTTCAATATTCCCAGGTAAGAAGTTTTAGGTTGTAGTTATTATAGGACTATTTCCCTCTATACCATTTGTATTTCTTTAACCTTTGACTATTGGATGTTCTTATAGTCACTTTAGTATTGCCAGTGTAACAGTATAGCTTCCGTCCCTCTCCTCACTCCTCCCTGGGCGCGAACCAGCAACACAACGACAACAGCCACCACATCGAAGCAGCGTTACCAATGCAGAGCAAGGGACACAACCACCCCAAGGCTCAGATCGAGTGAAGTTTGAAACGCTATTAGCACGCGCTAACTAGCCAGCCATTTCACCTCGGTCACACCAGCCTCATCTCCGGAGTTGATTGGTTTGAAGTCATAAACAGCGCAATGTTTGACGCACAATGAATAGCTGCTGGCAAAAGGCACGAAAGTGCTGTTTGAATGAATGTTTACATGCCTGCTTCTGCCTACCACCGCTCAGTCAGATACTTAGATACTTGTATGCTCAGTCAGATTATATGCAACACAGGACACGCTAGATAATATCTAGTAATATCATCAACCATGTGTAGTTAACTAGTGATTATGATTGATTGTTTTTTATAAGATAAGTTTAATGCTAGCTAGCAACTTACCTTGGCTTACTGCATTTGCGTAACAGGCAGTGTCCTTGTTGAGTGCAACGATCGAGAGACAGGTCGTTATTGCGTTGGACTAGTTAACTGTAAGGTTGCAAGATTGGATCCCCCGAGCTGACAAGGTGAAAATCTGTCTTTCTGCCCCTGAACGAGGCAGTTAACCCACCGTTCCTAGGCCGTCATTGAAAATAATAATGTGTTCTTAACTGACTTGCCTTGTTAAATAAAGATTAAATAAAGGTGTAAAAAAAATAACATTTACATTTTCACATTTAAAAAAATCATCACCCCAAAATACCGATATCCGATTGTTATGAAAACTTGAAATCGGCCCTAATTAATCGGCCATTCCGATTAATCGGTCGACCTCTAGTCTGTATTACCGATTTCTTTGGTGAAGTCCGGGTTCCTACTCTTTAGGCCAAAGGCAGATGACAGGGTAGCCCACTAGGTTAGAGCGTTAGACTAGTAACCGGAAGGTTGCAAGTTCAAACCCCCAAGCTGACAAGGTACAAATCTGTCGTTCTGCCCCTGAACAGGCAGTTAACCCACTGTTCCTAGGCTGTCATTGAAAATAAGAATTTGTTCTTAACTGACTTGCCTAGTTAAATAAAGGTCAAATATTCCAGGATGATATAGTGAAGGCTTTGTGTTCCATAAAGTGTCCAATGTTGTTGGTTGTGTGGTTTGTCCTCAGGCCAATAAGTGTGAGCAGAGCCTGCTGAGCATCTGGTACATGCCATTGGCTTGGGATAGTGTAAGAGTGGGGGTTGGGCCTGTTTGCCCGCTCACTGCCTGGGCGTATGTGTGACTTCCATGTTGAGGCCCTGTTTGCGGGGGGTGGCGTGCATGGGGTGAGCATGAGGGGCATAGGTCTGATCTGAGGGGGCCTAAATAGGGTGTGGGCATGGTTGATGTGGGGGGGGGTGTTGTTGGGGTGGGGGTGTGGATGTGGCTGGGGGTGCTGTGGTCTGGATGTAAGTCCTCTTGGCGTGGGTCCTCTATGTGTAGGTCAAGGGGGGGGCGGTCTGGGCGGTGTGTCAATTGCTCTGTTGCTCCTGTGTGAAGTGTTGGGGATACGTTTGAGTGTGATGTCCTTTAGAGTCCGGGCAAAGGTGGGCCCTGCTGCCTTGTAGAGGTGGACCTGGACCTAGAGGCTGTTCAAGTCCAGGGTGGAGTGGTGGGCCAGGAAAACATTTGGTTTTGAGGCACAGTCACGGGAAATACTTGCGTTTACCCGCTGTATTGTGGCAGGGTGGAAGTCTTTTCGTGGTAGCAGGGTGGTGATAACCACTTGCGCGTTGGGGAAAGTAGAAGAAGCTTTGTCAATCACTCCCTTCAGTGCTGTGGCCACCCTTTCCTGCTGTGCTCTCAGGTTGTTTGTGCCTGTGTGTATTATTATGTGGCTAGGTGAACCTAGTTGGTCCTTAGACAGAAGGTTTAGGGCGCGTTGGGTGTTTGGACACCAGAGTTTAGACACACTGTGTTTGGGAAAATGTTTTTTTTTCTTGTATATATTTCCCATTTGAGTCCATAAGGAGAACAATCTGTGTCTTGTGTATGTCCTCAATGGGTGTGTGTGTGGCGGGGGCTATCAGGGTGGCTGACTGGGGGGTTACTCAGAGGGGGTGAGAGGCTCTGGGCTTGGGGTTCTTCATTCGTGTGATCTGCTGTTATGTCAACGTTATGGTCAGGGTTTGGTGTGTGGACTGTTCTGCTGTGGTGTCGAGACTTTTGTCGGGTGCAGAGGTGGGTTGAGGTGGGCTGCTTCTCTACGGGGGTGGCCACCTCTCTAGTGGGTTGTTCTCTGTCACACGCCCTCACCCTCTCCTCCAGCAGTCTGATCCTCTCCTCTAGTGCTCTGTTCTTCTCCTGATCCTGCTCTTTCTCATGTTGAAGTTGTCTCACCACTGTCCAGAATGCAGAAAGGTCTCTCTCCACCTCCAGCACTCCGGGTCTGGTGAAGAGAGTGTTGTTGTGCTGGACTGTTGTCTGGGTCTGTGCTGACTGGAGTGTAATCACCTGCTGTTCCAGCTCCACCTGCCTTACCTCCAGCTGGGTAAATGTATCCTTCATTTCAATGAAAGGGTAGTACTCTGTGCTGGGAGGTTGACTTTCCACTGGGCGTGGCTCGTCTGTGGGGTTATATAATGAAGAGGTCTTATCTGACCCGTTCGGGGTGGGGGTATCTTTCTCAAGGGAGAGCTTCTCCTGCTGGGCTAATTCTTTGATTAAGTGGAAGTCCTGCTGAAACTGTTTGGGGTTGCCCTGTACCATTACTGTTCCAGACTTATAGAGATTTATATTAGCTGACTCAGAGTCCTCGTTGTCAAGTATCCTGAGTTTCCACCCCTCGCTGACACCCCCTCTCTTAACAAAGGGGTTGTGTGCTAATATAGCATTGTGCCATTCCAGGGGATGGTTTGTGTGAAAGATAAGGCTGGATGTTGGATGTTCCCATTTTTGTAATAGTCAGCAAAAAGTGTCTCTTGATACTCCATTAGAAGCTTCATTTTGTAATATTTACTTGCCTTATCATTCTTTACATACACAGGGTACTGTATTTTAATTACCTCTGAACAGCGGGAGGCAGCTTCTAAGGCCTCTCCATTTGGTTGGACTGTTTGACTCTCCTGCCATTGTTGGCTTAAAGGGCTTTGACACCTCTCACTTGACACGTCAGTGCTAATTGAAGCTGTATCAAGCTTGGCAGCCTTATGTTAGCATTCAGTCCTTATAAAGTAATGTAGTGTATTTTTCTTATTGGCTTTTGGAAATTAAATATAGTTTCAGACTAAACATTACTCACTCAGTTCCAGGTTGGATGGTGCTATCAGGTTTCTGTTTTCCAGAGAATTTGCTGTATAGAATAATAATCCTTGGTAGTTGTAAACCTTCCAGGTGATTCCGTAATTCCGTCCAAAATCAGGTTGTAGGTTTTGAGTTTTGATTTGAAGTGAGGGTTATGTTGTAGAGGGTAGCATCCTGTATATGTTCCTGACAAAAAAGCCAAGTTTATCCAACTCTAAATGTATATTTTTTTGAGAAAATGCTGAAAAATGCAGGAGCTCATCTGATCATGACCTCTAGCCTCTCTCTCTCTCTCTCTTTCTCCTGTCAGGGTGAGAAAGGTGATGTGGGCTACCAGGGACCTCCTGGAACAGAAGGTTCAATGGTATGTCCTACTGCCTTTAATCGGCTATTGTATCGGTCAGTCAGTCAGTCATACGGGCCTGAATCCTTACTTAAGATCTGTGCAATAATTTTCTGTACGAGTATCGTGCATGGTTAGAGTCAGAGTTTCTGGCACGGATCTCAAGTCAGTATTCCGACCTCAATAATAGACTAGACACCACGGTTGGGGCCAATTTCAATTCAGGAAGTACACTGAAATTCAAATTCCACGTCTCTTTAAATGCTTTTCAATTAGATTTAAATTACATTTTCAAAAATTTGGAATTGGAATTTGGTTTACTTCATGAATTACCTGGAATTGACCCCAACCCTGCCCTACACTCATGTTGAGTATTGCATTCGCTCTATTGTCTTTGTAATGTATATGTGTGGGTCACCCTCTCTGTGGCTGTCTGAATTCAGGGTGACAAAGGTGACCGCGGACCCACAGGTCCTCCAGGGGATGTGAGTGACAATATATTGTTATCATGTTCATATTAGTATCATATCAATAGTTGACAATAGTCAATAGTGCCTTCAATTAGATAACTTAGTTAACATACACAACTTCTGCAAATTTGAAAATACACCCTATTCTAAATTGAGACATTCAATCGCCAACTCTACAATCTCAATGTACATTTGTTGTTTGTTTGTTTTGCTTTTTATGCACTTTTATATTATTTTCTGTAATGAAAAGCGCTATACAAGTTAAAATTATTGTTGTTATTATTATTCCCCATATAGTGCACTGCTTTTTACAAGCACCTTAGCACTTTTCACCACAGATGCAACAGCTCTGGACAAAATAAGTGCACTAAGGGGAATGGGGTGTCATTTGAAAGTCAGCCTACTATACTGTGTATCAATCTGTAACGCTGGTCCCTTGGACTTTGGCTAGTTTTAACCGCTGCTTGTCGTCCTTCACCTACAGTTGATTCAGATCAATGGGAGAATCAAAGGCTTGCAGGGTTTTCCTGGGCCCCTCGGACCCCCTGGCTATACTGGTAATCAAGGTATACCAGCACACTGACAACTAATTACCTATTCTCTATATAGCGCACTACTTTTGACTAGAGTTCTGGTCAAAAGTAGTACACTAATATGGGGAATAGTGTTCAATTTGGGATGCAGCCTATGTTAGACAAATGCACTGTAGACCACTGAGTCTCTCTCTCTCTCTCTCTCTCTCTCTCTCTCTCTCTCTCTCTCTCTCTCTCTCTCTCTCTCTCTCTCTCTCTCTCTCTCTCTCTCTCTCTCTCTCTCTCTCTCTCTCTCTCTCTCTCTCTCTAGTAGAAAGCCGATTAATTCCACTGTCAATTCCAGTGTTATGTTCGATCAGTTGTCAGTAGCTGTACTGTCTCTGTTCTACTCTAGGTGTGATTGGTTTTCCTGGAATGAAGGGGGAACCAGGTAAATATTTTAATCAAATTTTTATTTGTTTCCCATCCATTAGTTTGCTGTTTATCAATGTTACTCTTAGAACTATTGGCCAATTGCAACCAACGGGCAGAACACTCGTATGTTAATGCTGGATTTCTTAAAACACTACTAATGGCAGATTACATGCACCTGTGTTAAGACAAACTTGCTTGCAACCAAAGATCCACAAGAATAAACTAGCAGATCAGTTGATCCAAAGATTGTCTGTTATATTGAAAAGTTAGTCAAGTGACTACTCTAACGGAATGGAAATACATGTCCTCAAAGATAGAAGGTGGAAGGAGGCAAGAACAGGTGGGACCATTCTAGCCAATGAGAGATCAGATACACATGTGAACAACAGACCATAGAGATGGATACAGGACTCATCTTTGTGTCTTTGCCATTATAGCATCTGTGATCTCCTTTTTAAAGTCAAACACATTTTTTTGCTCCTAACTCATAGAAATCCCCACTAAATTGACTACTTTATAATGTCCATGTTAAAACAGATCATATATCTATCTCTGATAACAGGCACAACTCCAATTTAAAGTTGATTTATTTCAAAGTTGCCGAAATGCCACATGCGTCGACTTAAATCAGTGCATTCATAACAACCTAACCATTGCAAAACGTCTATTCGATCAAATAAGCCTCATGTCGCAAATTAAAACTTGTTAAGGCTAGGGTCCTTTTTTCTCAATTTCCGCCTGACTGACGTGCCCAAAGTAAACTGCCTATTGCTCAATTCCTGAAGCCAGGATGTGCATATAATTGGTACCAGTGGAAAGAAGACACTTTGAGGTTTGTAGAAATGTTAAAATAATGTAGGAGACTATAACACAATAGATAAGGTTGGAGAAAATCCAAAGAACAATCAACCTGAATATATTTTTTGGGAGAGCCCATGCTCTTCCAATGGAACGTGTAAAGAAATTAATTATAGCTCCCAATATGCAATTCCTATGCCTTCCACTGGCTGTCAGTCGTCTTTGTTCAAGGTTTCAGGTTTTTTCCAAAACGAGTAAGAAATATGAGTTTTAATACAGGGACACAGACTTGGAAATTTGTGTATGCAAGAACGAAGAGGACACGCACCTGCTAATATCATTTTCCTGTTGAACATACTTCTTTCCGTATGAAATATTATATCTTAATTACGTTTTAGAGTATCTAAGGATTAGATAGAAACGTATTTTGACATGTTGAAACAAAGTTTAGGGGTAGATTTTTCGGAATCCTATCTTTGCCCGTTGAACGAGTGGATTACTCAAATCGATGGCGCCAACTAAACTGACTTTTTGGGATATAAAGAAGGATTTTATCTAACAAAACGACACTACATGTTATAGCTGGGACCCTTTGGATTACAAATCAGATTAAGATTTTCAAAAAGTAAGTGAATTTTTAATTGCTATTTGTGAATTTATGAAACCTGTGCCGGTGGGAAAAATATTTTGATGTGGGGCTCCGTACTCAAACAATCTCACGCCATGCTATTGCTATAAAGCCTACTTTAAATCGGACAGTGCATTTAGATTAACAAGAATTTAAGCTTTCAACCGATATAAGACACTTGTATGTACATAAATGTTAAAAATCCATAATTTTTATGATTATTTAATTGAATAGAGCGCCCACCAGTGTCACTGGAAATTATAGCGGGACGCCTAGCCCAAAGATTAACAATAAAACATTTTGTTAATCGAATTCAACACTCTCATTAGCCTCCATACAAAATTCCTCACTTCGAGTAAAGCCTCTCACTTCGCCTCTTCCTCTCTGGTTGATACCTGGCATTATGTCTAATTTGATTCTAATTAGCATGTTTTAATCAATGAGTAAATAGAGCTGAATATATTGATAAAAGTAATCTTGTCTGGGAGAGATTTACATGGTTATCATTTTATGGCTATTATGACAATGTCCACTGTGAGGCTCTATAGAGAACACGTTGTCTTTTACAATAACAACCTGACCAAGATGGAGCAACAAACCGTGCAGCAAATTTTGTGATATTGGTAGTAGGTAGTTACAGTCGTGTCCCATTGCTGCAACTCCCGTACAGACACGGGAGAGAGCCGGGCGTCCTCCGAAACGCGACCCTGCCAAGCCGCACTGCTCGCTTAACCCGGAAGCCAGCCGCACCAATGTTCGGTGGAAACACCATACAACTGGCGACCGTGTCAGCGTGCATGCGCCCGGGCACGCAGCAAGAGTCACTAGAGCGTGATGGGACAAGGATATCCCAGCCAGCCAAATCATCCCTTAACCCAGTCGATGCTGGGCCAATTGTGACTTTCCTATATGGGTCTCCCGGTCGCAGCCGGCAGTGACGCAACCAGTGATCAAACTAGGATCTGTAGCAACGCCTCAAGCACTGCGAAGCGGTGCCTTAGAGCGCTGCGCCACTTGGGAGGCCTATTCAGTGAATGTTTTAAGGAAGTTATTCAAAAACCTCCAAATAAACTATAATTTCCTTTTCCAGGGTGTTAATAAAAAAATAAAACAAATTTAAGGAACCAGAGTAAAACATTCTCAGAACCTGCCTGCGACCTAAAAATAGAAGTTCCCAGAACAGGAGAAATGTTCATTTCTGTTGACAAAACGTTTAAAGGAAACATGTGGCTTCATTCCCACAACCAATGTGAAACCAAAAACATACATTCCCAGAATTTCCACGGAACTTAATGTGCTAGCTGGAATTTGGCTTGGAGAGTGGCCATAGCAGAGGGGAGGGTTGGGTAGAAGTGTAGATTATGATATTGTCAGCGTAAAGGTGGATTGAAGCATCAGAAAAAGAACACTGGACACTATCAGGGGTTTGGATGTAATGTTTTCACTTCTGATGGTTTGGGAGTGGTCAGTGAAGTATTTGGAGAACCAGCAGAGGGAGCTGTCAGAAAGGCTGATGTCTGAGTTTATTGATGAGGTTGGAGTGGTCAACTGTGTCAAATGCTTTGGAGAGGTCAATGAATAGTGCAGCACAGTTGTGATTTTTGTACAGAGAGGTGAATATGTAATTGAGAACCTTGGTTTTGGCAGTTATGTAGCTGTGACCTTTTCAGAAACTAGACTGGGAACCCAGAGACAATGTTGTTATGGCTCAGGTATTAGGTACACTGGGTGTTTTCTATTTGCTCCAGGAGTTTGGAGAGGCAGGAAATGGATATAGGCCAGTAGGAGTTGGGATCAGTGATGTCACCATCTTTGATCAGTGGTTGAACATATAGATCAAATTCACAAATTCTTCAGCACAACGGCAGATTCATGTTTTAAGTATTACATTTACAATGACTCAATAATTCATGCCTTCTGGGAATGTTATCAAACCCAAAAGTTATGGGCGGAGTTAGAAAGTTGGCTGTCAGAAGTATTACAATGTAAACGTCCTAAAAAAATGTAATACAAAAAATAAATACATTGGAAATGTAAAAGTAATGTGTCCCAAAAATGAGTTTTCCATTCATATAACCTGTTCAATATATTGCCACAGTTTAATTGCTGTCGTAAACGAAAAATGACTTTCAATTGTACTGAATGATTGTCAAATAGTTAAATCACCCCTTAGTCTGCTTGATTACCAGGTTTTATTTGTACTGAAGATAAAACCCTGCAGAGAGCTTTAAAACTTGGGGGAGAAAGTAGGACTAAGTTATCACCGACCTCACATGTAGCTCTGCTTTTAGGGAGCAGGACATTTTGGAAACTATTAAGATCATCTGTGTGGATGATCTAAGCGCACATTAAAAGTTTAACTAGAGACCACCGGGATAAAACAGTGGCCAACAGTGGTTGCCTTTTGCCATAAATTTGTCATGAACAGTGACAAACATACACACACGCATCGTCACACATTGTCATGCATAGCCCTTCATGGTGACGTGGTCCCTTGTACACGTGCAAACACACACACACACCAAACTGATCATTGTATTGTGTTTTCAGGGTTGTCTTTCCCTGGGGCCCCTGGGAATCCTGGTCCCCCTGGTTTAGCTGGGGATAAAGGGGAGAGGGGGGAGCCTGCCCCCTACATAATTGGCCCCCCTGGACCCACTGGCCCCCCTGGAAATGATGGCCCCATAGGCGACCGTGGTCCCCCTGGAATTCCAGGTACATGCTCAACTCACCTGGCCACTTTAGTTCATCCTCAAAAGTCTGACATAATGGTTATTACAAAGCTACCACAATTACTACAGCATTAACTCAGAAACCCTCTGAAGGTGCAGTTAGCTATCTTTTAATATTATGATGCTATACTCTATAATCCCACATACGCAGCAATGCAAAGGGTAAGGCTGGATCTAGGTTTAGTAACTTGTGACCACAATCTTATTCTACTGTAATGTAATTCAAGTCCCTGCATAGCCTCTATCTAACAAAGGTTTAGCAGGGTTAGAGTTAGCTAGTTAGCCTGTGACTACAGGCTCCCATCTCAGAGAGGGTGAAGTATTATTTTCTCCATGAGAAATATGAGAGTGGATTGAACATTTGTCAATGACAAGATTAATCAATTCAACGAGGCATTACGTTGAATGTACATTGATATTTTATTTGGTTGACAATGGTGAAGTATTAAACTCAGAACAACAACTTACTTTCTGCAAATTCAACGAAAATTCCATTGGCGTTTAACGTTAAGTTCATTGCAGTATGATGTTGCTACAATATTCATTCAACATGTTTTTGCCCGGTGGGTTGGATCTTTGCACAGATCTGTTGAGAGGCAACCCTGGACCACCCGGTCCTAAAGGCATCAAAGGCATCTCAGGACAACCAGGAGATAGAGGCGGGTTCGGAGAAACAGGTATTTTCTGTGACAAATACGTTATTCTGTAAAGGGCATTGCAGGAATAAGGATATGGAATTTAATTTAGTTTGCAACTGTCATGTCCAGTAAAAGTTAAGGGTTGGGTCTTCTTGACAAGTGTAACAGTTCATTTTTGCATAGCTTCATGGAAGGTATGTTTTATAGGCTTGTTTACTGTAAAGTGATGTGTTTGTTTGTTTTGACATTTTGCTCTTCAGGGCTTTATGAATAAAATTTAATTTTGACTTGATTGAAGAAGGAAGTAAAGGGGGGTTAGATCAGGGTGCCTTTTGAAAATTTGTCACAAGTGGGTAACCTGCCTCTACCATCCTTTCTATTGGCCAATGTTCAATCACTGGAGAATAAACTGGATGAGGTCCGTTCGCGACTATCCTACCAACGGACATTAAAAGCTGTAATATCTTATGTTTCACCGAGTCGTGGCTGAACAATGACACTGATAATTTACAGTTGCATGGCTTTTCCATGCATCGGCAGGACAGAACAGCTATGTGTGATAAGATGAGGGGTGGGGCTGTGTGTCTACATTTTTTGCGGCCATCTATTTACCACCACAAACCGCTACTGGCGCTAAGACCGCACTATAAGGCCATAAGCAAACAAGAAAATGCTTATCCAGAAGCGGTGGTTCTAGTGGCCGTGGACTTTAATGCAGGCAAACTTAAATGGGTTTATCCTCATTTCTACCAGCATGTCACATGTGCAATCACAGGAAAGAAAACTCTAGACCACCTTTACTCCACACACAGAGACATGTACAAAGACCTTCCACTCCCTCCATTTGCCAAATCTGACCATAATTATATCCTCCTGATTCCTGCTTACAAGCACTAAAGCAGGAAGTACCGGGGCCTGGCTCAATAAGTCCATCAACGACATCCCCACAGTGACCGTACGTACATATCCCAACCAGAAGGCAACATCCGCACTGAGCTAAAGGCTAGAGCTGCCGCTTTCAAGGAGCTGGACACTAATAAGAAATCCAGTTATGCCCTCAGACGATCCATCAAACAGGCAAATCGGCAATACAGGACTGAATGCAAACTATTACGGACTACAAACGGAAAACCACCCGTGTGCTGCCCAGTGACGTCAGCTTACCAGACGAGCTAAATGCCTTTTATGCTCGCTTTGAGGCATGCAACACTGAAGCATGCATGAGAGCCCTAGCTGTTCCGGACGACTGTGTGATCACGCTCTCTGTAGCCAATACGAGTAAGACCTTTTAACAGGTCATAATTCACAGGGCCACGGGGCCAGATGGATTACCAGGATGTGTACTCAGAGCATGCGCGGACCAACTGGCAAGTGTCTTTACTGACATTGTCAACCTCTCCCTGACCGAGTCTTTAATTCCTACATGTTTCAAGCAGACCAGAAAGCTAAGGTAACCTGCCTAAATTACTACCGCCTGTAGCACTCAGGTCGGTAGCCATGAAGTGCCTTGAAAGGCTGGAAACACCTATGTGAGAATGCTGTTTATTGACTACAGCTCAGTGTTCAACATCCTGGACTTCCTGACAAGCTGCCCCAAGGTGGTAAGGGTAGGCAACAACACATATATGCCATGCTGATCTTCAACTAGGGGGCCCCTCGGGGACACATGCTTAGTCACCACCTGTAATCCCTGTTCACCCACGACTGCATGGCCAAGCACGACTCCAACACCATCATTAAGTTTGCTGTTGGCACAACAGTGGTAGGCCTGATCACTGACAACGATGAGACAGCCTATAGGGAGGAGGTCAGAGACCTGGAAGTGTGGTGCCAGGACAACAAACTTTCCCTCAATGTGAGCAAGACAAAGGAGATGATCATGGACTACAGAAAAAGGAGAGCCAAACACGACTCCATTTACATTGACGGAGCTGTAGTGGAGCGTTTCAAGTTCCTTGGTGTCCACATCACCAACAAACTATCAAGGTCCAAACACACCAAGAAAGTCTTGGAGAAGGCACGACAACGCCTTTTTCCCCCACAGATTGTCAAAAGGTTCTACAGCTGCACCATCGAGAGCATCCTGACCTGTTGCATCACCGCCTGGTAAGGCAATTCCTCGGCATCCGACCATAAGGTGCTACAGAGGGTAGTGTGTATGGCACAGTACATCACTGGGGCCAAGCTTCCATCCATCCAGAACATATATACTAGGTGGTGTCAGAGGAAGGGCCAAAAAATTATCAAAGACTCCAGTAGACTGTTCTCTCTGCTACCGCCAAGGACCAAGTCTAGGTCCAAAAGGCTCCTTTACAGTTTCTACCCCCAAGCCGTAAGACTGCTGAACAAATAATCAAATGGCCACCCAGACCATTTGCATTGACCCCCCCCCGCTTTGGTTTTACGCTGCGGCTATTTGTTTTTTATTATCTATGCATAAGCACTTTAACCCTACCTACATGTACAAATTACCTCGACTTACCTATACCCCCACACATTGACTCGGAAGCTACCGGTACCCCCTGTCTATAGCCTCATTATTGTTATTTTATTTTGTTTCTTTAAAACAAAATACATGATTTTATTTAGTATATATATTCTTAACTCTATTTTCTTAAAACTGCATTGTTGGTTAAGGTCAAATTGTATTGGTCACATACACAAGGTTAGCAGATGTTAATGTGAGTGTAGCGAAATGCTTGTGCTTCTACTTCCAACAGTACAGTAATATCTAACAATCTAACAATCTAACAATTCCCAACAACTACCTAATACACAGAAATCTAAAGGGGTGTATGAGAATATGTACATATAAATATATGGATGAGCGATGGCCGAGCTGCATAGGCAAGGTACAGTAGATGGTATAAAATACAGTATATATATATGATATGAGTAATGTAAGATATGTAAACATTATTGAAGTGGTATTATTTACAGTGGCAATGTTTAAAGTGGCTAGTGTGATCCATTTATTAGTGTCCAGAGATCAGGTCTCAATGTGTGCAGCAGCCTCTCTGAGTTAGTGATTGCTGTTTCGCAGTCTGATGGTCTTGAGATCGAAGCTGTTTTTCAGTCTCTCGGTCCCAGCTTTGATGCACTTGTACTGACCTCGCCTTCTGGATGAGAGCTGTGTCATGTTTTGTCATTAATTATCATGTCTTGTCCCTGTGCTTCCCCTTCTATTCGTTTCCCTCTGCTGGTCTTATTAGGTTCTTTCCCTCTTTCTATCCCTCTCTCTCCCCCTCCCTCTCTCACTCTCTCGCTCTCTCTTCTCTCTATCGTTCCGTTCCTGCTCCCAGCTGTTCCTATTCCCCTAATCATCATTTAGTCTTCCCACACCTGTTCCCGATCCTTTTCCCTGATTAGAGTCCCTATTTCTCTCCTTGTTTTCCGTTCCTGCCCTGTCGGATCCTCATCTATAATTCACCGTGCTGTGTCTATGTTTTGCCCTGTCGTGTCGTGTTTCCCTCAGATGCTGCGTGGTGAGCAGGTGTCTGAGTCTGCTAGGTTCAAGTGCCTTCCCGAGGCAACCTGCAGTTCTCGATCAAGTCTCCAGTCTGTTCTCGTCTTTACGAGTAGTATTATGCTTTTTGTTTTGTAAAGTTTCTTACTGGATTAAAAACTCTGTTTTCGCCAAGTCGCTTTTGGGTCCTCATTCACCTGCATGACAAGCTGTGTGAACAGGCAGTGGCTCGGGTGGTTGTAGTCCTTGATGATCTTTTTGGCCGTCCTGTGACATCGGGTGCTGTAGGTGTCATGGGGTACAGGTAGTTTGCCATTATGCAAACCGCACCACCCTCTGGAGAGCCTTGCGGTTCAAGGCGATGCAGTTGCCATACCAGGCTGTGATACAGCCCAACAGGATACTCTTGATTGTGCATCTGTAAAAGTTTGTCAGGGTTTTGGGTGACAAGCCACATTTCTTCATCCTCCTGTGGTTGAAGAGGCGCTGTTGCGCATTCTTCACCACACTGTCTGTGTCGGCGGACCATTTCAGTTTCTCTGTGATGTGTACGCCCAGGAACTTAAAACATTCCACCTTCTCCCTGCTGACCCTTCGATGTGGATAGGGGGTTGCTCCCTCTGCTGTTTCCTGAAGTCCACTATCATCTCCTTTGTTTTGTTGACATTGAGTGAGAGGTTGTTTTCGTGACAACACACTCTGAGTGCCTTCACCTCCTCCCTGTAGGCTGTCTCGTCGTTGTTGGTAATCAAGCCCACTATTGTTGTGCCGTCTGCAAACTTAATGATTGAGTTGGAGGCGCGCATGGCCACGGAGTCGTGGGTGAACAGGGAGTACAGGAGAGGGCTGAGCAAACACCCTTGTGAGGCCCCAGTGTTGAGGGTCAGTGAAGTGGAGATGTTGTTTCCTACCGTCACCACCTGGGGGCGGCCCGTCAGAAAGTCCAGGACCCAGTTGCACAGGGAGGGGTTGATACCCAGGGTCTCCAGCTTGATTAAGCATTTAAGAGTAAGGTCAACTCCAGCTGTTGTATTCGGCGCATGTGACAAATACAATTTGATTTTATTTGAATACATTGAGTTGTCACTGGGGCAATGAGAGCTCAAGTTACTTTGTTGCTTCACTGGCAAGAACCACTGAACAACCACTTCCTCCCTGTCATCATGTCTCTCTTAGGTGAGAAGGGTGATGTCTGTCGACTCTGCATGCACACTAATGTGAGCCCTGGACCACCAGGACCTGCCGGAGAGCCTGGTAGGCCTGGAGATACAGGTAACACCAATACATGAACATAATAACAGCTCTTTTATGCCATGTCATGTCATAGGCCCAGAAGGCCCAGAAGTCTTGTCTGACCAGGTCACATATCACTATGGCCCTGAGTTTTTCCATGTTAGGTCACATGTTCAGGAAAAAGGCAATATTTCCAGTTGTCGACCTATTAGGCTTAGTAGGAGATCAGCCAATCTGGAAAAACTGCTTGAAAAAAACATGTTATTGTTGAAGGCTGTCATCCATGCTAGCTCAAACAATGTTGTGGTGATACACAATGTTTAATTTAGATTTAAGGCTTCCAATCTGGTGAAAATTGATATAATGGAAATAGTAATAGTTTTAGGTCAAATATCTTGCAATTCTTAACAAAAATGGAGTGCATTATCAAACAAAAACACTTAGACTATGGAATGGATACATTAGCAGTTACTTTTTATACATTTATTATGCTTTAAGTCATTCAAATATACAGAAAATATGAATATTCAAATGTGTTCAGCTACTGTTGTGGTCTGTAGCCCACTAAGGACCATTCTCAGATGATTCTCAGAAAACTGCGGGGGAGCCCCTATTGAACCAGGAAAACTTTACCTCGTAAGAATCTTGAGTTTCTGGGCCAGAGATATTGAAACTGTATATCCATTTCTAAGGTGTAAAATATACAAGCAGCCACAGATTCTGACCAAATGTAATGAGTATATCAATACAAACTGACTCTTTCATCATTTATACATATTTAGACTGTGGATTATAGTTACTTTTGGCATAATTATTATGCATTAAGGCTTAAACCATGCATATACACAGGGAAAGCATACTCCATAGTCTAAGTGTTTTCTTAGACAGTGCAATCCCCTCTAACTACTCTGAAAGACACTTCTAAACAATAAGCACTTTACCTTGTGAGGATTGTACATTCTGAGGCGAATGTATACTTAAATATACACGCTTGGAAAATGGCAATTTCCATCAAGACAGTTTACTGGATATATGCTGACCTTAATGACATACGAATACACAGACTTTCTAAAGCATTGGATGCTATTTGTGCTCCAATGGCCTTTCAAGGGGAATTTAGCCACCCTTTACAGTTTTTCAGGATAAAAACACTTCATCCAAGAAAAATCTGTGGTATTCCATAACATATAATATAACAAATGTTGTAATGTCATATTCAATGAGTCCATAAATACTACAAAATAGGCCAAATGACAGGTGGTCATTCTGTAGCTCAGTTGGTAGAGCATGGCGCTTGTAACGCCAGGGTAGTGGGTTCGATCCCCTGGACCACCCATACGTAGAATGTATGCACACATGACTGTAAGTCGCTTTGGATAAAAGTGTCTGCTGAATGGCATATATTATTATTATATTATTATTATATTAAAAGCTGGATGTTTTAAGCCACCCCCTATTCTGGAGGATTCTGTGGAACATAACACACTTTACTTATTGACAATGTGATATACATTATACGGCTACTGTCAAATTAGACAGATATTTAAAAAGTGTTTTAAGAGCTTTCACCATTTTTCTCTGAATGTCAAAAAATATAAAAATGTCACAAAATTGTAATTATTATAATACTTACAAAATCAAATGCCTGTGCTAAGATCTGAATATCAGTTTGACGGAGGTTGTGTGGGTAGGTAGAGGATTCACTCTAACATTCATGAAGGTATGATAGTGAATATGACCAAAGTCAGTGGATGGATAATATCTCCCATTGTAATCATATTTGAAATTACTGTAATCAAGCTTTTTGTGTATGTGAGCAATAGTACAGACTATATTCCATAGTTACAGTGTCAATACTGTACTCAATTATTTTGGAAATTTGCTACAAAGTCGAATACTTTCCTCGTTCTTATTTTTTATGGGGTAGCATTACTAGCAGGCACACAATAAAATATAAACATGAGATTTAAAATAAAAAAAACACTGATATATTCAATGAAAATGATAAACATGTATCACCGTATCCAAATGTTTATGGTTTCTATTACATGTACACACGATTCATTAGATATGATATTAACATGCTAATGGCTGGCCCTGCATAACACATTTGACTTGGATGAAGTGTTTTTATCCTGACAAACTTGAGAGGGTGGCTAAATTCCCATAGAATAGTACCATGCAACACATGCCATCAAATGCTTGAGAAATTCTGTGTATTTATTTGTGTATCACAAGAGAGGGATAATCAACGAGGGGCTATGCGTTCTAAATAATGCAAAATGTGGAAGGTGTGTGCCACAAAAAGCTAGCGGAGTGGCAATAACCCTCCAGAGCTTCATTGTTTTCCAGTGAACGCATACAGTCCCAAGTTGATTTTCCCGCTTATACCACAGCTATAATTGAACATATTTGATGCTGGAATCCTCAGAAAATATTCAATTAACTGTCATGATGGACATTGCCAAAATCCAAGTATGTACTGCATATTTAAGTATACATTCAGATGTTAGTCATATGGACGTGAATATAAGTATGAACAAAATCTATCATTACCTCAACATTGTCAACTTTGACTGCATTAGTCCAATATCTCTGCCTTAGTTCCAGTATAGTATCTCTCCAATATGTCTGCCTCAGAATGTCCTATCCTCATGTAGCACATGATCTTAAAGTGCTTATTGTTCAGAAGTGTCTTTCTGGGTAGCTAGAGTGGATTTAAACTGTTTGAGAAAAGTATTTTAGTTTGCTAAAGTGAAAATGATGGAACGTGCTTTTCTTGTGTATATGCATGGCTTAAAGCATAATAATTATGCCAAACTATGTTTCTTCAATAGTCTATGGTATGTATAAATGATTCAATAGTCAGTTGGTAATAGTAAATAGTCAGTTTGATATGCTCAGTAAATTTGGTCAGAATCTGTGACTATCCTATTTGCCTGCTTGTACATGTACCCCTTAGAAATGGCATTAAAGTTCCAATATCTCTGGCCCAGAAAGTCAGATTCTAATGAGGTAAAGTTTTCCTTGTTTGGTGGGATCTCTCTCAGTTTTCTTAGAGCATATATCATCATCTGAGAATGATCCTTATTGGCACTACAGACTACAACTGTAGCTGAACATGTCTGAATATTCATATTTTCTGTATATTTGCATGTCTGAAAGCATAATAACTGTATGAAAAGTAACTATTAATGCGTCCCTTCCACAGTCTTAAGTGTTTATGTTTGATAATCCCCTCAGTTTCTGTTGTGCATTTCAGGAGGTTTGACCTTTGACCTAATGCCAAATCTATTACTATTTCATTATATACATTTTCACCAGATTTGACCGTTGACAACTTGAAAATGGCATTAAAAATAAAAAATGCACATGACATCCGGCCTAACTTTGTGTATCACCCCATCATTTTTTGACCTAGCATGGATGACAGCTCAAGCACTTTTTACAGGTTTGCTTCTCTACTATAGGTTAGTATGTGTAGAATACTCTATAGCTGCCCCCGTATTTACAGCATTTGTGTTTCACCAGGTCGAGATGGTGATCCTGGATCCAAGGGATCTAGAGGAGTCAAAGGTCTTGGAGGTCCACCAGGTCCACAGGTGACTTGACCTGGACTGACAGACATTATGGAATCAACCCCAGATTCAGATACAAATTCTTTATATAGGCATTTTTACATTGTATGTGGGAGATTTTATTCTAATGATTTTGTCCTTTGTCTTTGTATCTGTAGGGTCCCTATGGTATACCAGGTGTGCCAGGTTCTACAGGACCCAAGGGCGACAAAAGTCCCATGTCCCCAGGAGACAGGGGGCCTGTTGGCTCACCTGGGGCTCCAGGAGTTCCTGGGAGCGATGGGACTGACGGGGTCCCTGGATACCCAGGACTGAAAGGCCAGCCTGGGCTAAAGGGCAACCCTGTGAGTGTGACCCACTCCACCTCCACCATTACACACTGTACAATCAATGCCAATGACTGAAGAATGGTTATTGTAACAGTAATATCTGATCTGACTGTTGTTATAGCCTGTAACTAGTGCCTGTGTTTTCTCATGGCCAGGCCATGTGGTTTGGGAAAACTTGGGGCCCTATCCATGATGTACCCAGACTTAACTGTTTGGTGTCTGTTTGCTGTAGGGACCTCCGGGGCCCAAGGGTGATCGGGGCGATGCCGGCTCTCAGGGTATACATGGACGGACAGGCCAGATGGGGACTCAGGGCCCCCCAGGTGTGGGGCCCCCAGGGAGCCCTGGACAGAAGGGCAACCTGGGGGTGCAAGGCCTGCGAGGGAGACCTGGAGATCCAGGTACAGTAAGATCATTATTTTTTCAAGAGAAACCTGGCATCCCAGCAATTTGACCTATGTCACAGAATGTGTGAGTGTGTCTCACTCTTGTCTAATTCGTGTCTCACTTGATCTGTTTTACAGAATGTGTAAATGTGTCACACTCTTGTCTCACACTCATCTCCTCCTGCAGGAGAGAAAGGCTCAGCGGGTGAGACGGTAACAACCACAGGAGACCCAGGACTGAAGGGAGAGAAGGGTCATCAAGGCAACCCAGGACCTTCAGGTGAGGGCTTTAGCCATGAGCTCTGGGGGAGATGCTTGACATAAAGACAATATCATACATACACTAACAGCCCAGCAGTAGTATCACGGCATTTGCAGAGAATTGATAGGATCATCGGCTGATCATGGTGTTATTGTTTTTTTTGCATACATTTTTATCCACAGCAAATTACTTAACCCTTGTGTTGTCTTAAGAGTCAAAAATGACACACAACTATGTTTAACAGCAGAGAAAAAACCCTAAATGAGTTTTTTTCAACTTGAAATTTGATTACTTTTCCTAGAGTGACCCCAACATTAGAAAAAGTGAAACATTGGCTTTGTTCATATTTCCATGAAAGCTGAACACCACCAGGGTACAAAGATTGTCTTAGGGTCATTTTTGACCCGGCAGTTATAAAAATAATTTACACACCACAAAAACCACAAAGAGAGACACACACACAAAATGAGAAATTTTGATTGTGTGCTACTGATTGAACTCAGCCAGCAGCTCCTGAAGAGGAAGATCACAATGGTTAGAAAGAACAAGCCTGAGCTCCCCCCTGCACTCCTCACAACAAGGGGGAGAGAGGCATTCTCATCAAAGTTTGCCTTCACTCCCACCACCACTCTAGTTTCTTACATCCCAAAGAAGAGCAAGAATGTGGTCCTCCTGAGCACACTGCACAAAACGGCTGAGATCAGTGATCGTGAGGACAGGAAGCCAGCCATCATCTTGGACTACAACCACAACAAAGGAGGTGTGGACAACCTGGACAATGTGATTGGAACATACAGCTGCAGGAGGATGACTGCCTGCTGGCCCCTGGTCATCTTCCATAAAATCATTGATGTGTCCTCATACAATGCCTTCGGGATATAGAACAAGATCAACCCTACCTGGATTCCTTGTTAAGCGGAACAAGATGAGGCTGTTCCTTGAGCAGCTGGGAAAGGCACATGTAACCCCACACATTCAAAGAAGGGAGGGCCTCCCCCACACAGCAGCCTTTGCAGCACTTGTGAAAGTTGTTCATGGGGCTAACTCTTGTTCTTGTCCACCGGGGTCTGCAGCTGGGGCAGGCAAGAGGAGGAGATGCCAATTCTGCCCCCCAAAGAAGGACTGTAAAACAAATACTATGTGCTGCACATGTGAGAAATACATCTGCAAAGTCCATGCAACCACACTTGCATACTGTCCTACATTTGTTCATTAGAGTTGATTGATTTATGTTCTTCACGTTCTATTATCTTATTTTATTCTTATTTATTGTTGTTGTCACTATGTTGCCAAAAAAGGTCAAGACTGTTATTGTTTCCCTTCAATAAAATGCATTCAAAACTACTTTCTGCACATCTCTTGTTAAAAAATGTACGTTTACATCTATGCATTATCTTTAGCAATAATAAGAATAATAATAATAAAACTCTACTTTAGGAAAGAAAACAATTACAGGTGTGTTGTAATAACGAGTGGTGTCCACTGATTAAATGTAGTCTTTCTGCATTGTGAAGAGGGAAAACCCAGATATTCAGAAAGTTTGTGATGAATGACAGGTTGTTTCTACATGCAAAATAGATTTGGCGTTAAACATTCAATTAAGCTGCTTTATTTTAGGGGTTTAGTGAAGGACAAGGGGAGTATACAGAATGCTAAGACTACACAAGGGTTAACTATTAACATGTGGCCCATGTGGGAATCCAACATTCATCCATGGGGTTGCCAGCACCAGTTTCAAACCCAGTGAACTATTTTATAATTGCCTATATGTTTTCAGGGAATCCTGGTATAAATGGCTATCCTGGCTTCCCTGGCAATTTCGGCGCCAAGGGGGATAGAGGTCTGTCTGTCCGGGGCCCTCCTGGCAACACTGGGCCTAAAGGTGAGAATGACTTCGCTACCCAAGAACCCTAGCTCTGTTGTACCCTGGTAAGATCCTAGGAGGGCAACATAGTGTGCAGAGTTTTGTTCCGGCCCAGCACTAACAACACACCTATTTCAGGTAATCATGATAATTCGAAGACAGCCATTAGGTGAATCACAGAAGTTAGAGATGGGCTGGAACAAAATCCTGCACACACGGCACATCCTGTATTACAGTTTTACTCCATTGTATACAAGTGTTTTTTGGAACTGTGGTCAAACATACATATAGTAGAACAACAATGATTTTTAAATGGTTTTATTTAACCTTTATTTTGACAGAGAAGACATATTGAGACCGAGGTCTCTTTTCCAAATGCACCCTGTATAATACAATATAAAATACACAATAATACCTCACAATGACAAAACAAAAACAGGTTTTAAATCATAAAAAATTAAAATATCACATTTACATACACTACCGCTCGAAAGTTTGGGGTCACTTAGAAATGTCCTTGTTTTTGAAAGAAAAGCTTCTTTAATTTGTTTAAATATTGAAATAACATCAAATTGATCAGAAATACAGTTTAGATATTAATGTTTTAAATGACTATTGTAGCTGAAAACTGCAGATTTTTTAATGGAATATCTACATAGGTGTACATAGGCCCATGATCAGCAACCATCACTCCTGTGTTCCAATGGCACGTTGTGTTTGCTAATCCAAGTTTATAATTTTAAAAGGCTAATTGATCATTAGAAAACCCTTTTGCAATTATGTTAGCATAGCTGAAAACGTTTTTTCTGATTAAAGAAGCAATTAAACAGATAGTTGAGTGTTTGGAGCATCAGCATTTGTGGGTTTGATTACGGGCTCAAAATGACCAGAAACAAAGGATTTTCTTCTGAAACTTGTCAATCTATTCTTGTTGATTTGTTCAATAATGTCCATCAGTTATGTCCAAATATCTTCTTTTGTTAGGGCGTTTGGTAAACAAATCCAAAAGCGCGTTCAGGTCGCGCAGAACGTCGGACGAAAAGTTACAGCCCGTAGAAACATGCCAACCTAGGTATGGAATCAATCTTTAGGATGTTTTTAAAATAAAACTTCATTAATGTTCCAACCGGACAATTCCTTTGTCTGTACAAATGAAGTGGAATGTAGCTACCTTTCACATGAGAGCACCAGACCACTCTGCCAGACCACTCACTCAAAGAGCCCTAATGAGCCCCTCCTTTAGAGTAGAATCCTCAAAACAGGTTCTAAATACTGTTGACATCTAGTGGAAGCCTTGGGAAGTGAAACATAACTAATATCACCCTGTATCGTCAATGGGGGCTAAGTTGAAAAACTACAAACCTTATATTTCCCACTTCCTGGTTGGATTTTGTCTCAGGTTTTTGCCTGCCATATGAGTTCTGTTATACTCACATACATCATTCAAACAGTTTTAGAAACTTCAGAGTGTTTTCAATCCAAATGTACTAATTATATGCATATTCTAGCTTCAACGGCTGAGTAGCAGGCAGCTTCATTTGGGCACATTTTTCATTCAAGCTACCCATACTGCCCCCTACCCCAAAGAAGTTAAATAGTACCTGCAAATCACCAGTCTCAACGTTAACAGTGAAGAGGCGACTCCAGGATGCTGACCTTTTAGGCAGAGTTGCAAAGAAAAAGCCATATCTCAGACTGGCCAATAAAGAGGAAAACATTAAGATGGGAAAAAGAACACTGAAGATTGGAAAAAAAGTGTTATGGATAGACAAATCTAAGTTTGAAGTGTTCAGATCACAAAGAAGAACAGTTGTGAGACGCAGAAAAAATCTAGGATGCTGGAGGAGTGCTTCATGCCATCTGTCAAGCATGGTGGAGGCAATGTGATCGTCTGCGGGTGTTTTGGTGGTGGTAAGGTGGAAGATTTGTACAGGGTAAAAGGGATCTTGAAATAGGAAGGTGATCACTCCATTTTGCAATGCCATGCAATACCCTGTGGACGGCGCTTAATTGGAGCCAATTTCCTCCTATAACAGGACAATGACCCAAAGCACAGCTCCAAACTATGCAAGAACTATTTAGGGAAGAAGAAGTCAACTGGTATTCTGTCTATAATGGAGTGGACAGTACAGTCACCGGATCTCAAACCTATTGAGCTGTTGTGGGAGTAGCTTGACCGCATGGTACGTAAGGAGTACCCATCAAGCCAATCCAACTTGTCGGAGGTGCTTCAGTAGCATGGGGTGAAAGCTCTTCAGATTACCCCAAAGAATTGACAACTACACTGCCAAAGGTGTCACGGTGAGCGCTACTGGAGGAGAAGTCAGGTGCATGATAGCAGAGAGTTGTGAACAGCAGCACACTTTATTTGGTCAGAGGCAAATAAACAGATGGACGCCACTGCGTCAAGACCTCCAGCCAAAGGAAAAAGTACAAGGCGCGAAACAGTCATAAAAATGAGCACAATGTCACAATAACCAACCTTCGTGAAATACCACGGAAAATAACAGGACAAACCCAGCTGTCACGCCTTGGTCTTAGTATTTTGTGTTTTCTTTATATATTTGGTCAGGCCAGGGTGTGACATGGGTTATTGTGGTGTGTTTTTTGTCTTGGGGTTTTGTGGGGTGACCAATTAGTCTATGGCTGCCTGAGGCGGTTCTCAATCAGAGTCAGGTGATTTATCGTTGTCTCTGATTGGGAACCATATTTGGGCAGCCATATTCTGTGAGTGTTTTTGTGGGTGATTGTTCCTGTCTCTGTGTTAGTGTTCACCAGATAGGCTGTAATAGGTTTCGCGTTTCGTTTGTTGTTTTTTGTATATTATAGTTATTTCATGTATCGTAGATTCTTCATTAAAGAACATGAGTAACCACCACGCTGCATTTTGGTCCGCTTCTCCTTCAACTGACGAACGCCGTTACAGAATCACCCACCACACCCGGACCGAGCGGCGTGGTAACAGGCAGCGACAGCAGGAGCAGCGAAAGGAGGAATGGACATGGGAGGACGTTATGGACAGCAGGAGTATAGAGTATACGACTTGGGAGGAAATAGACAGGTGGGCGGTCGACCCAGAGAGAGTGCCAGAGCCCACCTGGGATTCGCTGGAGCAGTCGAAGAGGGCTATAGGAGAATGGAGTCGAAGAGAAAAACACGGCGGCGCAGAAAGAAACCCGAAAGTCAGCCCCAAAAATGTATTGGGGGGGGCTCAGGGAGAGTGTGGCAGAGTCAGGGTTCAGACCTGAGCCAACTTCCCCTGTTAATCGTGAGGAGCAGCGATCAAAGGACTTCTGGACTTGGGAGGAGATATTGGACGGAAAAGGACCCTGGGCACAGCCTGGTGAATATCAACGCCCCAAAGAAGAACTGGAGACGAAAAAAGCGGAGAGGCGCTGGTATGAAGAGGCAGCACGACGAAGCGGATGGAAGCCTGAGAGTCAGCCCCAAAAATGTATTGGGGGGGCTTACAGGGAGTATGGCTATGCCAGGTAGGAGACCTGCGCAAACTCCCTGTGCTTACCGGGGGGCTAGAGAGACCGGGCAGGCACCGTGTTATGCTATGGAGCGCACAGTGTTTCCAGTGCGGTGCATAGCCCGGTGCGGTTCATACCAGCTCTTCGTATTGGCCGGGCTAGAGTGGGCATCGAGCCAGGTAAGGTTGGGCAGGCTCGGTGCTCAAGAGCTCCAGTGCGCCTGCACGGTCCGGTCTATCCAGAGCCACCTCCACACACCAGTCCTCCGGTGGCAGCTCCCCGCACCAGGCTTCCTGTGCGTGTTCTCTATCCAGTTCCACCAGTGCCAGCACCACGCATCAGGCCTACAGTGCGCCTCGCCTCTCCAGCGCTGCTGGAGTCTCCCGCCTGTTCAGCGCTTCCAGAGCATTCCTCCTCTACAGCGCTGCTGGAGCCTCCTGCCTGTTCAGCGCAGCCTGAGCTGCCAGTCTGCATGGAGCAGCCAGAGCTGCCAGTTTGCATGGAGCAGCCAGAGCTGCCAGTCTGCATGGAGCAGCCAGAGCTGTCAGTATGCATGGAGCAGCATGAGCTGTCAGTCTGAATGGAGCAGCCAGAGCTGTCAGCCTGCATGGAGCAGCCTGAGCTGTCAGTCTGCATGGAGCAGCCTGAGCTGTCAGTCTGAATGGAGCAGCCAGAGCTGCCAGTCTGCATGGAGCAGCCAGAGCTGCCAGTCTGCATGGAGCAGCCAGAGCTGCCAGTCTGCATGGAGCAGCCAGAGCTGCCAGTCTGCACAAAGCTGCCAGTCTGCATGGAGCAACCAGAGCTGCCAGTCTACATAAAGCAGCCATAGCTGCCAGTCTGCATGGAGCAGCCAGAGCAGCTAGATCCGCCAGTCAGCCATGATCTTCCAGATCTGCCAGTCAACCAGATTCTTCCAGATCTGCCAGTCAACCAGATTCTTCCAGATCTGCCAGTCAACCAGACTCTTCCAGATCTGCCAGTCAACCAGACTCTTCCAGATCTGCTAGTCAACCAGACTCTTCCAGATACGCCAGCCAGCCAGGATCTGCTGGAGCCAACTACCTGCCTGAGCTTCCTCTCAGTACTGGACTTCCTCTCAGTACTGGGCTTCCTCTCAGTCCCGAGCTGCCCCTCAGTCCCGAGCTGCCCCTCAGTCCCGGGCTTCCCCTCAGTCCAGGGCTTCCCGTCAGTCCCGGGCTTCCCCTCAGTGCTGAGCTGCCCCTCAGTCCCGAGCTGCCCCTCAGTCCCGAGCTGCCCCTCAGTAACGAGCTGCCCCTCAGTCCAGTGGGGTTCTGGGTGAGGATTATTAGGCCATGGTCGGCGGCGAGGGTGGATTATCCCAGGACGCGAGGGGGAGGAACTATGACATTAATGGAGTGGGGTCCACGTCCCGAGCCGGAGCCGCCACCATGGACAGACGCCCACCCGGACCCTCCCTATGGTTTTGAGGTGCATCCGGGAGTCCGCACCTTAGGGGGGGGGGGGTTCTGTCACGCCTTGGTCTTAATATTTTGTGTTTTCTTTATATATTTGGTCAGGCCAGGGTGTGACATGGGTTATTGTGGTGTGTTTTTTGTCTTGGGGTTTTGTGGGGTGACCAATTAGTCTATGGCTGCCTGAGGCGGTTCTCAATCAGAGTCAGGTGATTTATCGTTGTCTCTGATTGGGAACCATATTTAGGCAGCCATATTCTGTGAGTGTTTTCGTGGGTGATTGTTCCTGTCTCTGTGTTAGTGTTCACCAGATAGGCTGTAATAGGTTTCGCGTTTCATTTGTTGTTTTTTGTATATTATAGTTATTTCATGTATCGTCGATTCTTCATTAAAGAACATGAGTAACCACCACGCCGCATTTTGGTCCGCTTCTCCTTCAACTGACGAACGCCGTTACACCAGCCTGGCGCGTACACACACAACACGTAACAAAACAATTTCACACAAAGACATTGAGGGGAACAGAAGAATAAATACATGCAGGGAACAAGACAAAACAAATGGAACAATGGAAAAATGGAGAGGCGATGGCTAGAAAGCCGGTGACATCAAACGCTGCCCGAACAAGGAGAGGAGCCGATTTCGGCGGATGTGTGACAAAAGGTCTGCCAGGCTGTAACTGCTCAAATTGAGGATTCTTTTACGAAAGCAAAGTTTGAAGAACACATTTAAATAAAAATCATTATTTATAACCTTGTCAACGTCTTGACTATTTCATATTCATTTTGCAACTAATTTCATGTATGTTTTCATGGAAAACAAGGACATTTCTAGGTGACTACAAACTTTTGAACGGTACTGTAAGTATTCAGACCCTTTATGCAGTACTTTGTTGAAGAACCTTTGGCAGCAATTACAGCCTCCAGTCTTCTTGGGTATGACACTTCAAGCATGGCACACGTGTATTTGAGTAGTTTCTCCCATTCTTCTCTGTAGATCCTCTCAAGCTGTGTCAGGTTGGATGGGGAGCATTGTACACATACAGTGGGCAAAAAAGTATTTAGTCAGCCATCAATTGTTTAAGTTCTCCCACTTAAAAAGATGAGAGAGGCCTGTAATTTTCATCATAGGTACACTTCAACAATGACAGACATTTTTAATGAATTTATTTGCAAATTATGGTGGAAAATAAGTATTTGGTCAATAACAAAAGTTTATCTCAATACTTTGTTATATACCTTTTGTTGGCAATGACAGAGGTCAAACGTTTTCTGTAAGTCTTCCCAAGTTTTCCACACACTGTTGCTGGTATTTTGGCCCATTCCTCCATGCAGATCTCCTCTAGAGCAGTGATGATTTGGGGCTGTTGCTGGGCAACACAGACTTTCAACTCCCTCCAAAGATTTTCTATGGGGTTGAGATCTGGAGACTGGCTAGACCACTCCAGGACCTTGAAATGCTTCTTACGAAGCCACTCCTTCGTTGCCCAGGCGGTGTGTTTGGGATCATTGTCATGCTGAAAGACCCAGCCACGTTTCATCTTCAATGTCCTTGCTGATGGAAGGAGGTTTTCACCCAAAATCTCACGATACATGGCCCAATTCATTATTTCCTTTACACGGATCAGTCGTCCTGGTCCCTTTGCAGAAAAACAGCCCCAAAGCATGATGTTTCCACCCCCATGCTTCACAGTAGGTATGGTGTTCTTTGGATGCAACTCAGCAATCTTTGTCCTCCAAACACGACGAGTTGAGTTTTTACCAAAAAGTTATATTTTGGTTTCATCTTACCATATGACATTCTCCCAATCTTCTTCTGGATCATCCAAATGCTCTCTAGCAAACTTCAGACGGGCCTGGACGTGTACTGGCTTAAGCAGGGGGACACGTCTGGCACTGCAGGATTTGAGTCCCTGGCGGCGTAGTGTGTTACTGATGGTAGGCTTTGTTACTTTGGTCCCAGCTCTCTGCAGGTCTTTCACTAGGTCCCCCTGTGTGGTTCTGGGATTTTTTCTGGAATTTTTGGTTCTTGTGATCATTTTGACCCCACGGGGTGAGATCTTGCGTTGAGCCCCAGATCGAGGGAGATTATCAGTGGTCTTGTATGTCTTCCATTTCCTAATAATTGCTCCCACAGTTGATTTCTTCAAACCAAGCTATACTACCTATTGCAGATTCAGTCTTCCCAGCCTGGTGCAGGTCTACAATTTTGTTTCTGGTGTCCTTTGTCAGGTCTTTGGTCTTGGCCATAGTGGAGTTTGGAGTGTGACTGTTTGAGGTTGTGGACAGGTGTCTTTTATACTGATAACAAGTTCAAACAGGTGCCATTAATACAGGTAACGAGTGGAGGACAGAGGAGCCTCTTAAAGAAGAAGTTACAGGTCTGTGAGAGCCAGAAATCTTGCTTGTTTGTAGGTGACCAAATACTTATTTTCCACCATAATTTGCAAATAAATTCATGAAAAATCCTACAATGTGATATTCTAGATTTTTTTCCTAATTTTGTCTTTCACAGTTGAAGTGTACCTATGATGAGAGAGAGACCTGTAATTTTCATCTTTTTAAGTGGGAGAACTTGCACAATTGGTGGCTGACTAAATACTTTTTTGCCCCACTGTATAATTAGATACATGTAGCTTCTCTTTTGTCAGGCTACACTGAACTCGAGCTTGGTTCCCAAGTTTCCTAACCATACCAAACCATCTAATAGTGTCAGCAAAATATTTGAATTGAGCAAGTGGGATCATAAACATTAGCATATTTTAGCGATCCGCAGTGGAAGAAGTCCTAAATGCCCAGCAGCTTTCGGATGTGAGCTAAACAGCTAACTTGCACTTGATATGCGTTTTTAGGCAATGGATGAGAAAGTGAACTTGTTTAGCTCAGTTGTATGCTGATTTGCGATCTATTAATAATAATAATAATAAATAATATATGCCATTTAGCAGACGCTTTTATCCAAAGCGACTTACAGTCATGTGTGCATACATTCTACGTATGGGTGGTCCCGGGAATCGAACCCACTACCCTGGCGTTACAAGCGCCATGCTCTACCAACTGAGCTACAGAAGGACCACGATGACAGTCTACCAAAAGGTCTCTGGCAGAGACGGGGGCTAAATGAAATACAAATATTTGACAAAACACACATCACAACGAGAGACACAACACTACATAAAGAGACAACAACATAGCATGGTAGGCAGTAACATAATTACATTTACATTTAAGTCATTTAGCAGACGCTCTTATCCAGAGCGACTTACAAATTGGTGCATTCACCTTATGACATCCAGTGGAACAGCCACTTTACAATAGTGCATCTAAATCTTAAAGGGGGGGGGTGAGAAGGATTACTTTATCCTATCCTAGGTATTCCTTAAAGAGGTGGGGTTTCAGGTGTCTCCGGAAGGTGGTGATTGACTCCGCTGTCCTGGCGTCGTGAGGGAGTTTGTTCCACCATTGGGGAGCCAGAGCAGCGAACAGTTTTGACTGGGCTGAGCGGGAACTGTACTTCCTCAGTGGTAGGGAGGCGAGCAGGCCAGAGGTGGATGAACGCAGTGCCCTTATTTGGGTGTAGGGCCTGATCAGAGCCTGGAGGTACTGAGGTGCCGTTCCCCTCACAGCTCCGTAGGCAAGCACCATGGTCTTGTAGCGGATGCGAGCTTCAACTGGAAGCCAGTGGAGAGAGCGGAGGAGCGGGGTGACGTGAGAGAACTTGGGAAGGTTGAACACTAGACGGGCTGCGGCGTTCTGGATGAGTTGTAGTTGTATTAACAACAAGGGTTGTATTAAATAGGCACAATATTTTTATGATGCACTTGGCAATGTTCAATTCATTCGCACAAAACGTATTGCCCATAATTCTACACCTTTTGATATTTTTATTTCCAATCTTGATCATCATGGTTTAGAGATATTGATTAAATAAGATTTTTTTAAGACAGACTCATTTCATTGATGTCTTAATCTTTTTTGTAGGCAGAGTTCTTATGATTCATGTATTTACTTAATTAACAGTATCTTATAGTTTTGATGAAAGTATTTGCTGTTTAGAGAAGGCAACGTATCTTCGAACTACACTGTTCCAAAAATGCTTGTACGTGATTGAGAAAAACTGCATATGGAGCTCATGTACAGATTCAGTCATGAGACTGTTTCCCTCTCAGGTGAGAAGGGCCAGCCGGGGGTTGCTGGTGCCCCAGGGATTGGTAGTATGGGACGACCAGGACCATCCGGAGCTCCCGGGATGCCAGGCCCTAAGGTCAGTGGAGCACAAACATTTTGTGTGTGTGTGCACATGTGTGATGGTGTTTGAATGAGTTTGTGAGTGCAAATGCGCGTGCGTGTGTGTGTCCTACTGTGGGCTGTCTTTGTGTGTCTATACATAGTCATTCTGTGTTGTATGGGTTTTAAGGGTGATTTCAGACCAGGGCTCCCAGGGCTGCCAGGTAGACCAGGCCCCCCAGGGGAGGATGGTTCTCTGGGGCTGACTGGAGACTCTGGTCTGCCTGGGCTTGGTAGATCGCCTGGCCTACCAGGAAGAGATGGTCCACAGGGAGACAGAGGTGAGTAGACACACACACACACACACACACACACACACACACACACACACACACACACACACACACACACACACACACACACACACACACACACACACACACACAACCACACACACAACCACACACACAGTCTGATTGTTGCTTCTGTCTATCCTCAGGCAGTAAAGGTGCTGAGGGCTTGCCTGGTCTGCCTGGGGTTGCTGGGGAGTGTACGCTAGGCATTCCAGGCACTCCGGGGGCTGTAGGTCTCAAAGGAATCATTGGTTTAACAGGTACATATCCTTAGCCCCACAACTCAGCTGTTTACCGAAACAAGTGGCAAAGGATGCCCTTTTGTTTTTTTTTGTTTTTATCCCAGAATGTACACTACCAGTCAAAGGTTTTAGAACACCTACTCATTCAAGGGTTTTTCTTTATTTTACTATTTTCTACATTGTAGAATAATAGTGACAACATCAAAACCATGAGATAACACATCTGAAATCATGTAGTAACCAAAAAAGTGTGAAACAAATCTAAATATATTTTATATTTGAGATTCTTCAAATAGCCACCATCTGCCTTGATGACAGCTTTGCTGTAAGCATGTAAGCATCTCTGTCTGAACACTCACTGCATGTAAGCATCTCTGATGCTGTAAGCATCTCTGTCAGAACACTGCTCATAAAAGTTCTAGCTGTGACTACTGTACATACATGTATGACACTCTCATAAACTCCTCTCTGGTTGTTCCCTCCTTTTCCCCTTTCTCCTCTCCCTGCTGTCTTGTTCTCCTCTCCCCTTTCTTTCTCTCTTCTCCCCTGTCTCTCTGTCCTCTCCCCCTTTCTTCTTCTCCTCTCCCCCATCTCACTCTCCTCTCTATGTATTCTTGGATCTCTACATGCTTCAGGGACCAGAGGACAGAAGGGGGTGCAGGGCGATTCAGGTCTGCCTGGCAGAGGGGCCCCAGGATTGATTGGTCCGTTTGGACGGCCCGGGTTTGATGGACCCCCGGGACCTGGGGGGGTTGCCGGCCTGAATGGATTCAGAGGAAGAGATGGTGTACCTGGGGTACCAGGTTAGACCACTGTTGCTTTAAGATGAAGAAGATAATGTGCCATTGTGTGATCAACTGTTATGAACCTGTGTGTGTGTTCTCCAAGGCCTGAGAGGAGACATGGGGCCATCAGGAGCGTGTGGTACACCAGGAGCAGACGGAGGCCCAGGACCAGGGGGACGACTTGGCCCTAAAGGTAGAACTGTCCAATACTTTTATGCACACACACACTATGATGATGATGATGATGTTGACGATAATGATTGCTGTCTCCAGGTCTGATGGGTGCTGATGGGGTGAAGGGCCGTGTAGGAGCCAGGGGACCTGTGGGAGATTCTGGGGCTCCTGGAGATATTGGAGTCACAACATACATCGAGGTCCCTGGGGACCCTGGGGACCCAGGACCTACAGGTCGGTCTCTGAATGACCCCTACCCCCAATCAACACTATAAACTCCAATGCTGATTCTAGAATATTAGCAGCACCCTGTCTTTATAGACTTACACACAGTATCTGTAGTAGGCTATTCCCTTCTCCCCTTGAGTTTTTAGAAACATTTACAGTGGTTCATCCTTTAAAAGTTGCAACGTACTGCAGCACAGCTTGCGTGGTGCCGCAGAATTCTATGGCACGTTATTTAAGTGCCAACCACTGGTACCATTAATGCTAGTTAGTGTTAGTTTGACCAACAGAGGGAATCTTTGAGAAGCACTTCAATAGTGGCTGTACTAGAGAATTTAAAACCTTTTTTTGTAAGAACATAGTATATGGGACTGATTTTAAGAAATGGCGCTTAATTTATTTGATTAATATTATGGTGTTTCTATTCCAAGAAAAACAAAACCCCTTTAGGATGGTACTGAAAATATAGCCATCAAGGCCTTTTGCCTAGAGAAATTGACGATACTATAACGCAACAAATACATTGATCATCTCAGCAAGGTTTTACCTGTGGTCGTGGAGCTGGGTGGAAGTGCAACTAAAATTTAGTTTAAATAACTACTAAACTTCTTTCTAGTTATTTTATTAACGAAAACTTAAAGATGTTGATGAAGAAATACTGTACGGCTGTTTGAGTTAGAAATGTAACACTTCAGATTACTTAAGCATTGCATACAGTAGCCGGGCTATAAACATTTACATTACATTTAAGTCATTTAGCAGACGCTCTTATCCAGAGCGACTTACAAATTGGTGCATTCACCTTATGACATCCAATGGAACAGTCACTTTACAATAGTGCATCTAAATCTTAAAGGGGGGGTGAGAAGGATTACTTTATCCTATCCTAGGTATTCCTTAAAGAGGTGGGGTTTCAGGTGTCTCCGGAAGGTGGTGATTGACTCCGCTGTCCTGGCGTCGTGAGGGAGTTTGTTCCACCATTGGGGAGCCAGAGCAGCGAACAGTTTTGACTGGGCTGAGCGGGAACTGTACTTCCTCAGTGGTAGGGAGGCGAGCAGGCCAGAGGTGGATGAACGCAGTGCCCTTGTTTGGGTGTAGGGCCTGATCAGAGCCTGGAGGTACTGAGGTGCCGTTCCCCTCACAGCTCCGTAGGCAAGCACCATGGTCTTGTAGCGGATGCGAGCTTCAACTGGAAGCCAGTGGAGAGAGCGGAGGAGCGGGGTGACGTGAGAGAACTTGGGAAGGTTGAACACCAGACGGGCTGCGGCGTTCTGGATGAGTTGTAGGGGTTTAATGGCACAGGCAGGGAGCCCAGCCAACAGCGAGTTGCAGTAATCCAGACGGGAGATGACAAGTGCCTGGATTAGGACCTGCGCAGCTTCCTGTGTGAGGCAGGGTCGTACTCTGCGGATGTTGTAGAGCATGAACCTACAGGAACGGGCCACCGCCTTGATGTTAGTTGAGAACGACAGGGTGTTGTCCAGGATCACGCCAAGGTTCTTAGCGCTCTGGGAGGAGGACACAATGGAGTTGTCAACCGTGATGGCGAGATCATGGAAAGGGCAGTCCTTCCCCGGGAGGAAGAGCAGCTCCGTCTTGCCGAGGTTCAGCTTGAGGTGGTGATCCGTCATCCACACTGATATGTCTGCCAAACATGCAGAGATGCGATTCGCCACCTGGTCATCAGAAGGGGGAAAGGAGAAGATTAATTGTGTGTCGTCTGCATAGCAATGATAGGAGAGACCATGTGAGGTTATGACAGAGCCAAGTGACTTGGTGTATAGCGAGAATAGGAGAGGGCCTAGAACAGAGCCCTGGGTGACACCAGTGGTGAGAGCGCGTGGTGAGGAGACAGATTCTTGCCACGCCACCTGGTAGGAGCGACCTGTCAGGTAGGACGCAATCCAAGCGTGGGCCGCGCCTGAGATGCCCAACTCGGAGAGGGTGGAGAGGAGGATCTGATGGTTCACAGTATCGAAGGCAGCCGATAGGTCTAGAAGGATGAGAGCAGAGGAGAGAGAGTTAGCTTTAGCGGTGCAGAGCGAGAAGATACAGAGAAGAGCAGTCTCAGTTGAATGACTAGTCTTGAAACCTGACTGATTTGGATCAAGAAGGTCATTCTGAGAGAGATAGCGGGAGAGCTGGCCAAGGACGGCACGTTCAAGAGTTTTGGAGAGAAAAGAAAGAAGGGATACTGGTCTGTAGTTGTTGACATCGGAGGGATCGAGTGTAGGTTTTTTCAGAAGGGGTGCAACTCTCGCTCTCTTGAAGACGGAAGGGACGTAGCCAGCGGTCAGGGATGAGTTGATGAGCGAGGTGAGGTAAGGGAGAAGGTCTCCGGAAATGGTCTGGAGAAGAGAGGAGGGGATAGGGTCAAGCGGGCAGGTTGTTGGGCGGCCGGCCGTCACAAGACGCGAGATTTCATCTGGAGAGAGAGGGGAGAAAGAGGTCAGAGCACAGGGTAGGGCAGTGTGAGCAGAACCAGCGGTGTCGTTTGACTTAGCAAACGAGGATCGGATGTCGTCGACCTTCTTTTCAAAATGGTTGACGAAGTCATCTGCAGAGAGGGAGGAGGGGGGGAGGGGGAGGAGGATTCAGGAGGGAGGAGAAGGTGGCAAAGAGCTTCCTAGGGTTAGAGGTAGAAGCTTGGAATTTAGAGTGGTAGAAAGTGGCTTTAGCAGCAGAGACAGAAGAGGAAAATGTAGAGAGGAGGGAGCGAAAGGATGCCAGGTCCGCAGGGAGGCGAGTTTTCCTCCATTTCCGCTCGGCTGCCCGGAGCCCTGTATAAAGAGTCTATTGTCCTGATAGTCGAGCTACAAGTGTTTGAAAACCTGTTTTCAAAATGCCACCAGCTGTCCATCACTACGGTAAATAAAAATGCAACATCTTGTTTACATTTGGTTTACATTCTTTATTAATTATGGTGTTTATATTCCAAGAAAAATGAAAAGCTGTACAACGTAACCTCTTGCTCCTACCCGACACGCAGGCGTCCCATCTAGACATCTGTAAATGCAAATGCGCTACGCTAAATGCTAATAGCACTCGTTCATTAAAATACACATGCAGGGTACTGAATTAAAGCTACACTCGTTGTGAATCCAGGCAAGTCAGATTTTTTAAATGCTTTTCGGCGAAAGCATGAGAAGCTTTTATCTGATAGCATGTAACACAAATAATTAGCATAGTTGGTGCTACACAAAACGCACAAATAAAATATAAAACATTCATTACCTTTGACCATCTTCTTTGTTGGCACTCCTAGATGTCCCATAAACATCACTATTGGGTCTTTTTTCCGATTAAATCGGTCCATATATAGCCTAGATATCGATCGATGAAGACTGTGATCAAGGTAAAAAATAGCGTTTTATAACGTAACGTCATTTTTTGAAATAAAAAAAGTTGACAATAAACTTTCACAAAACACTTCGAAATACTTTTGTAATGCAACTTTAGGTATTAGTAAACGTTAATAAGCGATCAAATTGATCACGAGGCGATGTATATTCTATAGCTGTACGTCTGGAAATAATGTCCGGGTAAATCTCAACCAAAATATCCGGTCGGAGACCTGAACAAATGGCTTGTCTCTTCTTCGTTTGACCAAGAAACAAATCGTAGGCAAATGACAAGACTGTTGACATCGTGTGGAAGCTGTAGGTATTGCAACCTCGGCCCCATTTAATGTGGTTCACATTCAACAATTGGTTCTAGTGGCGCATGGATAAATTTTCGCATTTTCAGTGATCAGATTTTCCTGCGCTTTTCGATGAAACGCACGTTCTGTTATAGTCACAGCCGTGATTTAACCAGTTTTATAAACGTCTGAGTGGTTTCTATCCACACATACTAATCATATGCATATACTATATTCCTGGCATGAGTAGCAGGGCGCTGAAATGTTGCGCGATTTTTAACAGAATGTTAGAAAAAGTAGGGGGTAGGAGTAACAGGTTAAAGACTATCAGAAAGAATGTTGGTACTTATTTTGATCCAAAGCCATGAATGAGTGAGTCACTCAGCTTTATGTAGGTGATGCTATATGAATGTGCCATCAACTTGATAATATATAACAATATTTTGGAGGTTATTTCACTTTCAAAAAACGAAAGTGAGTGTTTCTAATCTGAATAAAGGACAAAATAAAATTTGTAAAGGCCAAAACATTAATTTCTGTTTTTAGAGGGAAAGAAACGCTGCACCAATTTTGCATCGCACTGTGGGTTTCCCAATCATGTTTGGATGTGATACATAATAATAATAATAATAATACTTATACATTTGATGATAGAATTCTCCCCCTTCCCTGCATCTGGAGCGTTTCCCTAGTCAACGCCATTATTAGTGCAATTTCCCTTAAAGTGTTGCTCTGTGCTTCCCAGTGTGCTACCCTCCCCTGCCCTCCTCCATTCCCCATGGACTAGGTCTGTCTTCTGTGCGTGGCTCTGCGGCCCATCCCTTGCCCCCTGCCCTCATTCCTTGAACCTCGAGCACCCACCACTATTTCCACGGATACAGCTGGAGAACTGCAAGGCAATCCCATTGAGTGCGGGAGCCATGACCAATATATATTGTCCTGCTAATAACAGGGTTAATAATATATCTGTGAGAATATATCCATGGAGCTTTTATATAATTCTAAATTAATAGTAACAATATTTTGGAGATTTTGTAGCAACACAGCTTGCACTGCTATGCAGTGTCTTAGACCATTGCACCACTCAGGCACTGTACAATGTGACTCGTCGGAAGTGGGATACAGTATCACAGCAAGAACAAAATAATCCTAACAAAATAAAATTATAAAAACCTTAGTGTAACAACAGTTTTAGTAAGTAATACTGAAGTCGTGCACAATTATCAGTTTCTATTTAGGTTTATGTCGCCCATTCACTATCAGTTAGAGACACAGTGGGACCCAAAAGCATAATCAGCGCTCTAACTCAGTGCTCTAACTCCCCCTTGCTCTGGTCTGGAGCAATGAAGTGGTGATGCAGGTTACCGTACTAAACCACAAAATACCCTTTTAAGTACTGCAGCATAATCGCAAAACATTTAGTGGAGCAACCATTGTATGTTGGTCAATACCAAAACTGCTGTACTGTTTTCATCAGAAGAAAAATATACTGTCCTCATTGATAATAGCAACATTTTGTTTCTGAATCTGAAAAATTGTTTGAGAGTAATGCTCTGTTCCTGAGCATAGAAAAACAATATTTCCTGTTGTGAGGGCTATTTTCAAATGAAGAAGTAACAACTAATTAATGCAAGACGTCTCAACGTGCCTTTGCAGTACATCGGAAATGTATTTGATGCTGTTGACAATTTCTCTTTTGGGGATTAATGAAGAGATTATTTTTGATAGCAATATACATTTTCTTCTGAATTGTATGATGGTTATACTGTCCCAAATGTGTTAAGGCCTTTTAGATCTAGTGACCTCTGACTCTGCTCTCTTTTCTCCAGCTCTAAGGGGCTTAACAGGTGCCAAAGGAGATCAAGGTGTGATAGGGCACAATGGAGCCAGTGGCAAGGATGGGATTCCCGGGAGCGCCGGGCCGCAAGGTACCAAGCGCCGTGACACACTATTGAAAAGAAAACTGTTTCAATTGCCTACCCGCTACCCCTCTTCTTAATAAATCACTACCATGCCTAGCTATTCAATTTGATTGAGGACACTTTATTAATCCCCAAAGACAATTGTTTATTACTAATATGTTTACCTCACACTTTTCTTGTAGGTGCTGTTGGCGACCAAGGCAGAGATGGCCAGAAAGGAAGTCCTGGTTTCAATGGAAATCCTGGAGTCGCAGGAGATATGGGTGTGCCAGGTAACATACTCAAAATTATAGCGAAACAGGCTGTGTTCAGAATCTGTCTTGCAGACTACTTACTAAAATCTACATACCGTGTACTAATCGTACTACATATTATTTAGAACTTAATCGTTAGTAAAAATGCGCATTTGCGTTGTTTCCCGCCATTCGTTCATTTGGGTATAGTGTTTCCCCTTGCTAATTATCAGCTGTTGTCAAACACACATGGGTCTGAAAACAAGATTCTCTTCCTCAGTAGCATACAACGAATTCCTACTACATGTAGATGAAAAGCTGAAATTAATATGACATCCTGGCATTTAAAGCATACAAAATGTTCTACATTTCACATACTTAAAAATATTATATTATATTTTTGCATACATAATCAGTATTTTTAGAGGCTTAACATATACAGAAGGACACTCCCAGGTTTGTGTCGAAGTTTCCCTAGATATAGATCGAGGATCAGCTTCCCCTCCCTGAATCCTAACCATAACCATTGGGGGGGAAGTACAAGACTGACCAAAGATCAACGTCTAGGGGCAACTTCACCCTAATCATGGTTTATGTCCTTGCTGACCAGGTGTAAAGGGTGAGAAAGGGGGAACAGGAGGTCGTGGAGAGCCTGGTTCATCGGGAAGACCAGGTCCAAATGGAGTAAATGGAGTGAAAGGAGAGCCCAGCCTCCCTGGACCAGGAGCTAAAGGACGACAAGGAGAAAAGGTGAAAACTGAGTACAGAACCCGTGAGGGGCGTGTTTTTTTTCCTGACACCACCTGACCTGACCAGGAAAAATTGCTACATACTGATATAGAACAGCAAAAATGTATGTATCAAATGATTAGCAATGTACAAATGTGTTCAGCAGAAATTAAGTCCAATCTCCTCTCCCTTCTCTCTCTCCTCTCTTGCATTCTTTCTTTCTTTCCTTCCCACTTTCTCATATCTCTCTTCCTCTTTCTTTCAGGGAGTGCCAGGGTTTCCAGGTTTTCCAGGAGAGAAGGGGGAGATGGGTGTAGCAGGGAGGTTCGGAACCCTGGGGGCCATTGGCCCCACAGGACCCAAGGGAAGAGAAGGACTACAGGGATCACGAGGTCTCTGTCGCCCACCAAATAGCAATCACTGTGCCGTACATGCAAACCCACACAAACTCCTCAGGAAATAATTTAGAATAACTACTGCAAAAACAACTTTCCACATACATGCCCAAATGCACTCACACACACACTATATTTATTCTCACGGTATCTGTATCTCACGTCTTTCTTAGGACCTCCGGGACCAGCCGGGGAAAAGGGCATTAATGGTCTCCCAGGCAATGCTGGCTGTCATGGCCAGAATGGCCTTCAAGGTCATTTATAATGCATGTCCACACCTACTGAAATGCCATTAGACTTTCCGTCTGTGTGTGTTTGTGATCCTATTAAGCACTGCCTCTGTGTTACAGGGAGCCCAGGATTGGCTGGTGACCCAGGGACTGCAGGCCCCAGAGGTTCCCAGGGTAGAGACGGCATCCCTGGCCCAGCAGGAGAGAAAGGAGACATGGGAGGTCAGAGAACCCTACTACTTTCAGATAAAAGGGTTCCAAAAGGGTTCTTCAGCTATCCCCATAGGACATTACTTTTTGGTTCCAGGTAGAACCCTCTGGGTTTAGGTTCTAGATAACACCTTTTTTTTCTAACAGTGTAAAACACTCCCTCCAGGGTTGGGGTCAATTCCAATTGAAGTCAGTCAATCCAGGAAGTGATTTGAATTTAAAATGTGAAAATTTAAAAAACGTTTGATATAAATAGCCCTTACACATTCACAGAAATGATATATCTGTGTTGATTGTCTGTTCTCTCTACAGCCCCTGGCATTGGACCAAAAGGCACAGACGGACAGACGGGCCAATCTGGTGAGTCTGTGTTACACACAGATACACTACATGGCCAAAACTATGTAGACACCTGCTTGTTGAATATCTCCTTCCAAAATCATGGGCATTATTTTGGAGTTGATCCCCCCTTTGCTGCTATAACAGCCACCACTCTTCTGAGAAGACTTTCCGCTAGATGTTGGAACATTGCTGCGGGGACTTTTTACGTTCAGCCACAAGAGCATTAGTGAGGTCGGCACTGATGTTGGGCAATAAGACCTGGCTCGCAATCGTCGTTCCAATCCATCCCAAAGGCGTTCGGTGGGGTTGAGGTCAGGGCTTTGTGCAGGACAGTAAAGTTCTTTCACACCCATCTCGACAAACCATTTCTGTATGGTCCTCGCTTCGTTCATGGGACATTTTCATGCTGAAACAGGAAAGGGCCTTCCCCAAACTGTTTCCACAACGTTGGAGGCACAGAATCTTTTAGAATGTCATTGTATGCTGCAGCTTTAAATTTCCCTTCACTGGAACTAAGGGGTCTATCCTAAACCATGAAAAACAACCCCAGACTATTATTTCTTCTCTACCAAACTTTACAGTTGGCACTCTGCATTGTGGCAGGTAGCGTTCTCCTGGCATCCGCCAAACCCAGATTTGTCCATTGGATTGCCAGATGGTGAAGCGTGATTCATCACTCCAGAGAACGCAATTCCACTTCCAAAGTCCAATGGCGGCAAGCTTTACACAACTGCAGCCGATGCTTGGCATTCCACATGGTGATCTTAGGTTTGCGTGCGGCTGCTCAGCCATGGAGACCCATTTCATATAGCTCCCGATGAACAGTTCTTGTGCTAACGTTGCTTCCAGAGGCAGTTTGGAACTCGGTAGTGAGTGTTGCAACTGAGGACAGACAATTGTTATGCGCTACACGCTTAAGCACTTGGTGGTCCTGTTCTGTGAGCTTGATGCTCTTAGAAGTTTCCACTTTACAGCAACAACAATTATAGTTGACCGGTGCAGCTCTAGTAGGGCAGAAATTTGACGAACTGACTTGTTGGAAAGGTGGCATTCTATGATGGTGCTAAGTTTACAGTCACTGAGCTCTTCAGTACGGACCGTTGTACTTCCAATATTTGTCTATGGAGATTGCATGGCTTTGTGCTCAATTGTATACACCTGTCAGCAACAGGTGTACCTGAAATAGCTGAATCCACTAATTTGAAGGGGTGTCCACATACTGTAGTTGCATGCATGTGTTTTGTTGTACAATATAGATGTCGTGTCTCTGTCGATGATAAAATGATATGACATGCTATTTTATCAAATTGATTACCTAACGTTTAATTGATTACATGATTGAATTAAACCATGCAACAATTAAACCATTAATAACCTGGGGTACCACGAAAGCATTAATTTACATAGAGTGGTTATCTCCCGAATCCACTCTCTTAAAGATCTGAATATCTTTTATATCAATAGCAGTGAATTATTCATTGTCACCTTATTCAGTCTCATTCTGATGGTCGTAAAGTACTTGCTTATAATGCACGAACCCTGGCTAAAAGTTCAATCAGCAATACAAAAATTGGCTTTATTATTTATTTACTAAATGCCTAAATAATCACACAGAATTACATATATATGCACAGGATAGATTGATTACTAAATCGATTACATATATACTAGATTACTAGATCGATTACATATATATGCACAGGATAGATCGATTACTAGTAATCCTTTACATCGATTACTAATTATGTCATAAGAAGCCCCATCACAACCTTTTCAGCGTGGTGATCGTCACCTCCACGTGATCTGGTCTCATGTAAATTCCGTTAGATAGAGTAGTCGTTCAACCATTCGCAACCACAGCTCACGCCAGGGTTTGCTTAGTCTAACGTGAATATGGTCACAGGGGGCTTTTGTACTGTGGAAGTGAAGGGCGTGTGTCATCCCTCTCCAACTAATGTCTGTTCACTTGGGTGTGGCCACTGAGTGAGCATAACTTTACTTATGAAAACAATTCTCTCATGTAGAAGCTAAAATCACATTTCATCTTCTCACAAATAGTTTCATATTTAAACATTTAAATTGCACAACAATTCCATGTGAATCTGATAGCTAGAATGTGTAGACTTTCCAAGATACAATTTATGTCGTCCTATCATCAGATATAATGTCCCAGGCAACAACTGATCTGACATCATATTCTTTAAGTGCCAACAGACCCTTTCAACTGGTTGAGAACGGGAAATATTGTTCCATTCCCCAACATTTTGAAGCTACCATAATCTCAATATGTTAACAAAGGGCTTTCCAAGAGTCCATTCTGTAGAGTGGAGAGAAAAGGGGGAAAGGTATTTATGGGGGGGCCATAAACCTCACCCAACAGAGCAACGTCATGACGATAGCATATACCATGTAAACCATGTGTGCGTACCAATAATATCTCCTGTCATCTCTGTGCTAGTTAGCGACGTTTGCTCTGTTCAAATAGCATGTTGTTTCGAATGTTAAGACAGTGAAATGGGGTTAGTAAAGTCACCTCAAGGATCAGCAGCTCTGGGTCTCTCAACCTATAGTGCTACCAGATGGTAATGGTTCCCTCCCAAGAGTTGAACGCTACAAAAAGATATCCCTTCACTGATCTGTTCATCTGACTGTTTCTGTAGGACTTAAGGGGGATGTGGGGATACCTGGCCGCTTTGGCCCTCCTGGTCCCTCAGGGCTTTTGGGGGACATTGGACCTCCAGGCCCCCCTGGTCCTATGGGACTGTCTGGAAGTCCTGGCCGGGATGGAATGTGCTTTGAAGGGCTAAAAGGAGACCGTGGACAAAATGGTGTCCCTGGACCCCAAGGTGTGTAGGCTGCATCACAAAGGATACCCTCTTCCCTACTTGTGACTAGAGCCATCTGTTTAATTTTTTTGGCTTCATTGCTTCCATGACCTCTGAGCCTGCTCCCCGCTCTGTGTATTTAGGTATGCAGGGGCCACGGGGACCTCCTGGTCCACCAGGACCTGGCTTTAAAGGAGATAAAGGGAACAAAGGTGCCATGGGTCTCCTGGGTACACCTGGGTACAGAGGAGACACAGGGGTACAGGGCAGACCGGTGAGTCACACACCACTGATTTACTCACCCATGCTTTAAGGTAGACTCCGTGAGATGACATCATCATAAAAGTTGGGCCAACTTCCCACCGATAGCCAGATATCCACATAAATTGTTGCCCCTTCCCAATGTGAACGTGTAACAAGGGAGAGTCCACACATGAAGAGCCGATAATCATAATTCATAAAGATGTAACCTTGCACACAGACACGTGAATTAGGGGTGAAGTTTCCCCTAACTACAAATCTAGTAGCATTTCCCCCTCCCCAATCCTAACCTTAACCAGTAGTGGGGAAAATGCAAAACTGACCCAAGACCGAATGGGTGTGCTGAATAGGATGTGTATTCACAGGGTAATGATGGCAGACCAGGTGGTTTGGGAGTCAAAGGGGAGATGGGACAGTTAGGAGACATCGGACCAAACGGTAATAACCAATCTGACACATTATTAACACATTATTAACTCCATACTTTCAGAATGTAATTTATGTTACTATACTGTAGGCCAGAGCTGCAACCTTCATATGGGGAAGGCAATCCATAATGTTACTGTGGCAATCCAAAATTTGACTGTAGTCTCAGACCGAAATACTTGCACAACTGTTAATGACATGCTCTAGTCAGCAACTCTTACTGTATAGCAAACATCTCACAACATCCTATACTGTAGTGTTATTTATTTGTGCAGTTATCTTAACTACTAAATCAGTGTCAATGGATCAACCAATGTCCTTTTTATTGTGTTTTTTTACAAATATATGACACAATGTGTGGTGTTTCAGGTCAGAAAGGAGATGCAGGACCTGCCGGACCTGTAGGTTGCCTTGGACAGAAAGGGCAGTCTGGAGCACCAGGTAGGATGAGCACTCACACCTATGGTACTGAGTTTTTCCTGGTCAGGACACATGGTCAGTTACGTTGGGCCCTCCAATGGACTCGAACTGACCAGGAATTCTGTAAAAATGGCTGCCGTTTTACAGGCTCCTAACCAATTGTGCTATTTTGTGTTTTTTTTTAATTGTTGGTAACTTATTTTGTACATAATGTTGACGTTACCATCTCTTATGACCGAAAAGAGCTTCTGAATATCAGAACAGCGATTACTCAACTCGAACTGGACAAAGATGTTTTATTTAATGTGTCTAATGCGAAGGATATAATGCTAGCTCCCAGACCAAGGCCCAAATCCCCATCATTCGTATGAAGAAAATAAGGAAGTACAGGGGGTGGAGATCAGGGTGCCTTGTGAAAATTTGTCGGCGAGTGGTTAACCCGCCTCTACAATCCATTCTATTGGCCAACGTGCAATCACTGGAAAATAAACTGGATTAAGCTCCGTTCAAGACGATCTTACCAACGGGTCAATGAAAACTGTAATTTCTTATGTTTCACCGAGCCGTGGCTGAACAACGACGCAAATAATATACAGTTGGCTGAGTTCTCCGCGCATCGGTAGGACAGAACAGCTACGTCCGGTAAGACTAGGGGTGGGGGTGTGTGTCTATTTGTCAATAACAGCTGGTGCACAATGTCTAATATTAAGGTAGTCTCGAGGTATTGCTCACCTGAGGGAGAGTACCTCATGATAAGGTCATAAGCTAACAAGAAAATGCTCATTCAGAAGCATCTCTCCTAGTGGCCAGGGACTTTAATGCAGGCAAACTTAAATCCGTTTTACTTCATTTCTACCAGCATGTCACATGTGCAACCAGAGGAAAATAAACTCTAGACCACCTTTACTCCACACGGGGCGGCAGCGTAGCCTAGTGGTTAGAGCGTTGGACTAGTAACCGGAAGGTTGCGAGTTCAAACCTCCGAGCTGACAAGATATCTGTCGTTCTGCTCCTGAACAGGCAGTTAACCCACTGTTCCCAGGCCGTCATTGAAAATAAGAATGTGTTCTTAGCTGACTTGCCTGGTTAAATAAAGGTAAAATAAAATAAAACATAGAGAAGCATACAAAGCTCTCCCTCGACCCTCCATTTAGAAAATCTGACCATAATTCTATCCTCCTGATTGCTGCTTACAAGCAAAAACTAAAGCAGGAAGCACCAGTGACTCAGTCAATATGGAAGTGGTCAGATGACGCAGATGCTACGCAACAGGACTGTGTTGCTAGCACAGACTGGAATATGTTCATTGGCATTGAGGAATACACCACCTCAATCACCGGCTTCATCAATAAGTGCATCGATGTCGTCGTCACCACAGTGGCCATACGTACATATCCCAACCAGAAGCCATGGATTACAGGAAACATCCGCACCGAGGTAAAGGCTAGAGCTGCCGCTTTCAAGGAGCAGGACACTATTCCGGGCGCTTATAAGAAATCCCGCCATGCCCTCAGATAAACCATCAAACAGGCAAAGCATCAATACAGGACTAAGATTGAATGCTACTACACCGGCTCTGACGCTCGTTGGTTTTGGCAGGGCTTGCAAACTATTAAGGACTACAAAGGGAAACCCAGCCATGAGCTGCCCAGTGACACGAACCTACCAGCCTTTTATGCTCGTTTCTAGGCAAGCAATGCTGAAGCATGCATAAGAGCACCAGCTGTTCCGAATAACTGTGTGATCACGCTCATCATAGCAAATGTGAGCAAGTCCTTTAAGCGGGGCCAGACGGATTACCAGGACGTGTATTCCGAGCATGCGCTGACCAACTGGCAAGTGTCTTCACTGACATTTTCAACTTCTCCGTGTCAATGTCTGTAATATCTACATGTGTCAAGCAGACCACCATAGTCCCTATGCCCAAGAAAGTGAAGGTTACCTCCCTAAATGACTACCCTAGCCATGAAGTGCTTTGAAAGGCAACACCATCATCCTGGAAACCCCATACCCACTCCAATATGCATACTGCCCCAACAGATCCACAGATGACGCAATCTCAATCGCGCGCCACACTGCCCTTTCCCAGCTGTACAAAAGGAACACCTATGTGAGAATGCTTCTTCGGTTGTCCCCATAGAGGAATACTTTGAAGAACCCTTTTCGGTTCCATGTAGAACACTTTCCCCATAGGAACCCATAAGTGTTTTTCCTGGAACCAAAACGGGTTCTTCAAAGGATTCTTCTATGGGGACAGCCAAAGCCCTTTTTGGTTCTAGATAGCACCTTTTTTCCTAAGAAAGTGCAGTTGCACTAAGTGGTTATCCTGAGGTTTGATGGTGCTGTTTTGCAGGGCCTAGGGGGAAAGATGATCTCACCATGGTCGTACTGATCCCCGGAGAACAAGGGCTGCCGGGTGACCTGGGGGGCAGAGGAGAGCCTGGACCCACAGGAGCTCAGGGACGCAACGGACCACCAGGTACATGAATGGATTGTGTGTATGGTGTGGGTGTGAGCTGGTGTGGGTTTGTGTGCATGCATGGCTGTGTGTGTGGGTTTCCTTGAGATGTCTGATGTGTGGATTACTCTCACCCTAAAGCTCTAACACAGCACTCAAATGAATGCAAAAGTATACAGTGCATTCGAAATTTATTCAGACCCATTTACTTTTTCCATATTTTGTTACGTTACAGCCACATTCTAAAATTGATTAAATAAGACAATTTCCCCATTAATGTAAATGCAATATCCGATTATGACAAAGTGAAAACAGGTTTTTAGACATTTTTGTCTATAAAAACAGAGATACCTTATTTACATAAGAATTCCAATTTGTAAGTCGCTCTGGATAAGAGTGTCTGCTAAATGACTTAAATGTAAATGTTAAATGTAAATTCAGACCCTTTGCTATGAGACTCCAAATTCAGCTCAGGTAAATCCTGTTTCCATTGATGATCCTTGAGATGTTTCTACAACTTCATTGGAGTTCACCTGTGGTAAATTCAATTGATTGGACATGATTTGGCAAGGCACACACCTGTCCATATAAGGTCCCACACATGACAGAGCATTTCAGAGCAAAAACCAAGCCACAAGGACAAAGGAATTGTCCGTAGAGCTCCGAGACAGGATTGTATCGAGGCACAGATCTACGGAAGGGAACCAAAAAAATGTCTGCAGCATTGAAGGCCCCGAAGAACACAGTGGCCTCCATAATTCTTAAATTAAAGAAGTTTGGAACCACTTGGCCAAACTGAGCAATCGGGGGAGAAGGGCCTTTGTCACGAAGGTGACCAAAAACCCAATGGTCACTCTTACAGATCTCCAGAGTTCCTCTGTGGAGATAGTTGTCCTGTTGAAAGGTCCTCCCATCTCTGCAGCACTCCACCAATCAGGTCTTTATGGTAGAGAGGCCAGAAAGAAGCCACTTGTCAGTAAAAGGCACATGACAGCCCACTTGGATTTTGCCAAAAACAACCTAAAGGACTCTCAGACGATGGAGAAACAAGATTCTTTGGTTTGATGAAACCAAGATTGAACTATTTGGCCTTAATGACAAGTGTCACATCTGGAGGAAATCTGGCACAATCCCTATGGTGAAGCATGGTGGTGGCCGCGTCATGCTGTGGGTATGTGCTTAGGGACGACCCTAAGCACACAGCCAAGGCAACGCAGCAGTGGCTTCGTGGCAAGTCTCTGAATGTCCTTGAGTGGCCCAGCCAGAGCCCGGACTTGAACTCAATCAAACATCTCTGGAGAGACATGAAAATAGCTGTGCAACGATGCTCCCCATCCAACCTGATATAGTTTGAGAGGATCTGCAGAGTAGAATGGGAGAACTCCCCAAATACAGGTGCGCCAAGCTTGTAGTGTCATATCCAAGAAAGCTGTAATTGTTTCCAAAGGTGCTTCAACAAAGAACTAAGTAAAGGGTCTGCATTCTTATGGAAATGTTATATTTCTGTTTTTATTTTTTATATAAATGTGCAAACATGTCTAAGAACCTGTTTTTGCTTTGTCATTCTATGGTATTCTGTGTAGATTGAGGGGGAAAACAATTCAATACATTTTAGAATAAGGCTGCAATGTAACAAAATGTGGAAAAAGTCAAGGGGTCTGAATACTTTTCGAATGTACTGTACATTATCTATGAAATGCTTGAGTAACTTTGACATTTAAAAGATAATCATGCAGATTTGACGTTTTCAACCATCTGTGATCATGCCTAATCAGTGTGAAATCCACTAACCACTACATAGGTAGATGACACAGTTCCTCATAGGCATCAAACTAATGTGTATCAAGGATTCACTCATCAGTATTATGTCCAGTTCATCACTGAAGCCATGTGTTATTGTCCCCTGCAGGACTCCCAGGTCCAAAAGGTGTCTTGGGCCTAGATGGGCCAATAGGACTGCCTGGATTCCAGGCAGCCAAGGGAGACAGAGGGTTCCCTGGACCACAAGGTGGGCTTAATGGACAACCTACTAATCAAATGTACAACAAATCATGTGTACAATCACGCAGTACAGTGTACTGCAAGCAGTTAGGCAGTTACACCAGCGGGCCCTGGTGGCATTTAAAATATAAATATAAATATATAAATTCTGTATTTGGTAATACATTAATAAAACCAAAAACTTACCTTGAAAGAGTTGCAGTGTTGGATAGCCTTTACCAGCTAGCTAACATAACATGACATAGCATTCCTCTCTGTTTGAGTCAGGTTGTTGAGTAGGCTAAATTAGCTGCATTCGTTTGCAAAGTAAGTAAAAGGCGACTAAATACTTTATTGCACCACTGTACATATGAAATGGGTAAAACAGTATTTAAACCTTATTAAAGTAACCAGAGTTCATTGACTATATACATAGGGTCTCTAAGGTGCAGGGTAGAGTACCGGGCGGCAAGTAACAGTGACTAAGTTCAGAGCAGGGTACTGGGCGGAGGCCAACTATTGGGAATATTTAACAGTCCCTCTTTCTCACACTCTGCTGCTTCTTCTTCATTTTTTAAGAAATTAATTTGTTTAAAACTTTTCTCTCTTTTTGAGTCAACTACTCACCACATATGCCCTGCAGTGCTATCTAGCTGTAGCTTCTTCTCTCAGTACTAGATTCTCTGATCCTTTGATTGGATGGACAACATGTCAGTTCATGCTGCAAGAGATCTGATTACTGTGTAAGTCTATGGAAGGGGGTGAGAACCCTGAGCCTCCTAGGTTTTGTATTGTGAAGTCAATGTACCCAGAGGGAGATGGAAAATAGCTGTCTTCTGGCTACACCATGGTGCTGCCCTAGAGGGTGCTGTTGAGGCTACTGTAGACCTTTTTCTCAAAACAGTGACCCTTTACTCCGTACACTGTTGAAGCACCTTTGGCAGCGATTACAGCATCAAGTCTTCTTTGGTATGACGCTACAAACTTGGCACATCCCCATAGCATGATGCTGCCACCACCTTGCTTCACCGTAGGGATGGTGCCAGGTTTCCTCCAGACGTGACACTTGGCATTTAGGCCAAAGAGTTCAATCTTGATTTCATCAGACCAGAGAATCTTGATTCAGTCTTTAGTTGCACTCCAAGTGGGTGGTCATGTGCCTTTTACTGAAGAGTGGCTTCTGTCTTGGCACTCTACCATAAAGGCCTAATTGGTAGAGTGCTGCAGAGCTGGTTGATCTCCACAGAGGAACTCTAGAGCTCTGTCAGAGTGACCATCAGGTTCTTGGTCACCTCCCTGACCAAGGCCCTTCTCCCCCGATTGCCCAGTTTGGCTGGGCAACCAGCTCTACACAGAGTCTTGGTGGTTCCAAACTTCTTCAATTTAAGAATGATGGAGGCCACTGTGTTCTTGGGGACCTTCAATGCTGCAGAAATGTTTTGGTACCCTTCCCCAGATCTGTGCCACGACACAATCTTGCATCAGAGCTCTACAGACAATTCCTTAGACCACTGACATGCACTCTGAATTGTGGGACCTTATATATATAATATATACACAGGTGTGCTCCTTTTCAAATAATGTCCAATCAGTTGAATTTGCTACATGTGGACTCCAATCAAGTTGTAGAAACATCTAAAAAATGTGGAAAAAGTCCAGGTCTGAATACTTTCGAAGGCTCTGTATACCAGAGGCTCCTCATCCATACATGGAATCTTACTTATTATCCCTGAATGGCTCAATTACAGAGTGCGCAAAAGTGTTAAACAGTGTCTGTGAAAAGAGAGTCCATGGGATTGTTTCCTCAGGTATCCAAGGTGAGCAGGGGACTCCAGGAGCCAAAGGCCCCCGGGGCTCTCCAGGTCCTTACTTTGCCGGGCCAATAGAGGACGGCTTCCTATTCACCCGTCACAGCCAGAGGCAGAATGTGCCCCAGTGCCCAGGGGGCAGCAACTTCATCTACTCCGGATACTCCCTCCTCTTCATCAACGGCAACAACAGAGGTCATGGCCAGGATCTGGGTATGAGTACACACACACATGTGCATGCGCATCCATGCATGGATGCACATATAAATACATACACATGCACGCATTCACACAAACACACATCCACACACACACACACAGATATCCATGAACATACACTATATAACCCAAAGACAGACACACAGTCTCCGGTGAAGAACCCACTCCCTGCCGTTCTGTTTGATAACAGAGCAACGGTTCAGTCTCCTGGATATGCTGCTGTCTGCCCAAAAGAAATACATTGATTCTATTTCTCTGGTTTGCCCGCTGTCCAGGTACACTGGGAAGCTGTCTGCCTCGTTTCTCTACCATGCCCTTCTTATTCTGCAACACGGACAGCACGTGCCGCTACGCCTCCCGTAACGACTACTCCTACTGGCTGTCCACGGATGAGGCCATGCCAAGCGACATGGCCCTCATCTCTGGTGGTTCACTGGAGAGCTATGTCAGCAGGTGCTGCTCTAGTTTACACTGGTTTGAACAGATTGTCCTAGACATAACACAGGAAGGAACTTGATTTTCACTCCATATGTAAATAAGGGAAATCCCCACTCTGCTGGGTAAAATGCCCCTGAGGGGATGTATTGAATTAAATTAGGGTTGCAAAATTCTGGTAACTTTTTCCAATATCCAGAAATCCCAGTTGGAAAAGTGTGAAATCTTCCGACCAGGATTTTTTGAAAACCTGGGAATTTTGTAAAAGTTATCGCAATTGTGCAAAACTGAAGTGTCATTGACAATTATGCTGGCATGACAAGTTTCCTTGTCTGCCCAAGCATGTTCTTCAGAGTCAATGTAATGTCTGTTTATGAACCGATGTGTACTGTGTATGTATGTACTGTGTATACAGTATGTATTTTTTTAAACTGGCAAATAAAATCAATCAATCAATCATAGCGTATTTGCACTGTATTATAACTTGGTGGTCTCTCCCTCTCTTTCAGGTGTGCAGTGTGTGAGACCAAAGCAAACATCATCGCTGTTCACAGTCAGACCAACCAGATCCCTGTTTGTCCACGGGGCTGGCTCTCTCTCTGGGCTGGCTACTCTTTTGTCATGGTAGGAACTACAGTCTGAGAAAGAGGAACACTTGTATGGATGGATTAATTCCGTAGCTGAATGGAATGCAACTACATTTTTACCTGAACAGAATTTTTACCTGATCAGCAAAAACTCAAGGCCAGGAAGAAATCTAGGCCATAGTATAATGGCGGTTAATTAGTAACTGAAAACTATGCTTACTTGCTTATGGTGACGCAATGCCATAGCAATAGAGAGGCTAGAGAAGGGGGCAAGCAACCGGAAGGTTGCTGGTTTGAATCTCATGTCTGATAGGGAAAAATCTGATTGAGAGTGTGCCAGAGGGTTGCTGCCATCAGTGTCCTTAGATGCCATCACCTGCCGTTGTACCCGTAAGCAAGGCACTTAACCCCTAAACTGCTCAGCGAGCGCTACTACTCCACCCTCTTCAACCAAGGGCTGGATTCAATCCGTAGTGCTGAAGTTCGGATTTACAGCATGATTCAAAAGATGCTCCGTTCTTAGACTAGTGTCTCTGCAAATTTTATCCACAAATGTCTATAGGGTGGCATATGTCCAGAGCCTTGGTTTGCAGAGCCTTGGTTTGCAGGTAATAGAGCTCTTCTGCTAAAGATGACATTCTGTCCTATATCATATCATATCATGTAATATATGTCATGTGTGTTCACAGCAAACAGGGGCTGGAGCGGAGGGCTCTGGCCAGCCCCTGGCCTCTCCGGGCTCCTGCCTAGAAGAGTTCCGGAAGATTCCCTTCATTGAGTGCCATGGGCGAGGGACATGCAACTACTACACTGACTCCTACAGTTACTGGCTGGCCTCCCTGGACCCCGAAAACATGTTCAGGTAAAACAAGCATAGTTATTCATTATACAGTGCACATTTACCCAAAGTAACTTTATCGAGTACTCTAGTGAGTGCCGTATGCAGACGTTCATATTAATTTGAAAACCATGTCTCAGTTAGTTCAATAATTATATAAGTGACTTTGTGCATACAGCTGCAACATCGCAGCAGAGTACTCATCAATGCATTGCTGTAATGTGGTCTGACGTATGCTCACACTTCTTCCTCCCGCAGTAAACCCAGGCCTCAGACAGTGAAGGGAGACTGCCCGGGTAGTATAGTCAGTCGTTGTCAGGTCTGTATGAAGCAATGGCAGCGACCCTAAGAGCTGAAGAACTGATGGGGAATGAACTGGAGATGCACCTCCCACTATCAGCCACTGTAGGGCAACAAAGAGATTGATTCATTCTTGCATTTCAATCATGGTGCTTCCTGGGAGACCAAAGGATGTCTCAGTTCTTACAAGTGCTGATCCTCGTTTCCATGTTTCCTCCCCTCCAGTCCTCTCCTCGCCTCACTTTGACGTTTTCAGCAAGGGAAGGACAGAAGGAGAGCGCACAAGGAAACTAGGAAATACTATTGAGATGCAACCCAGTAGTGGCCTCTGCTCAATCTGCCGTTTTGTTCTCAGTTTTACGGCTTGTCTGTATTTTGTTTGTATTGTTAAACCACTGGACTGTTTTACGGTAGATGGTCAGTGTGATCCAGGGCTAGATTCAATCAGTTCAGCATTAAGCCGTGATAACCGACAACTGCTTAGCATAATCATGCGATGAAGGAGGTGTAACTGCGTTGGAGCCGATGGCACTATCAAATTCATGTTTTTTGATAGCTCCAAAAGTTAATATGTTGTCACGTGCTAGCAAAGCAGAGGTCCTGGGTTTGAGCCTCAGTGTGAGACAAATCAGGAGGAAGTGGTTCTTGCTAATCAAGCAGTGTGATGTCAGTAGCAGTGGTGGCGTGACCCGGATGCACAGTTGGGCTTAGGTCGACAGCTGGGGTCACTCTCTTTCAAGCGAGTTTAGAAGGGTTGAGGTTGGAAGTTTACATGCACTTAGGTTGGAGTCATTAAAACATTTTTTCAACCACTCCACACATTTCTTGTTAACAAACTATAGTTTTGGCATCTACTTTGTGCATGACACAAGTAATTTTTCCAGCAATTGTTTACAGACAGATTATTTCACTGTATCACAATTCCAGTGGGTCAGAAGTTTACATACACTAAGTTGGCTGTGCCTTTAAATAGCTTGGAACGTTTCAGAAAAATGTCATGGCTTTAGAAGCTTCTGATTGGCTAATTGACATCATTTGAGTCAATTGGAGGTGTACCTGTGGATGTATTTCAAGGCCTACCTTCAAACTCAGTGCCTCTTTGCTTGACATCATGGGAAAATCAAAATAAATCAGCCAAGACCTCAGAAGAAAAATGGGTAGACCTCCACAAGTCTGGTTCATCCTTGGGAGCAATTTCCATACGCCTGAATGTACCACGTTCATCTGTACAATAATTCTGAAAAAGATATCATGAATCCTTCATACATCCTTTGGTTGTTGAAAGCATCTACCCGCTCTGACAACGTAACTTATAAACATTGATAAATCATGTTAAACATAAAGACACAAATAACATTTGTTTTCTTTTGGAATTCATGATTTCAAGCTCAAATGATTGATACCATTGAATAATTGTACAGTAAATGCCTCTTTAACAGCTGGTCCAGGGTAAAATGGTTGTTTAACTCAATGGTAAGGAGTAGGACGGGGTTGAGAAAGAGATGACCCTAGAACAGATGTTAACAGCAAAATAACCATAACCTTGTTGTGTATTATGCTAACTTATAGTACACAAGTATAAACACCATGGGACCATGCAGCCGTCATAGCACTCAGGAAGGAGTCGTGTTCTGTCTCCTAGAGATAAACGTACTTTGGTGCGAAAAGTGCAAATCAATCGAACAAGAGCAAAAGGACCTTGTGAAGATCCTGGAGGAAACAGCTACAAAAGTATCTATATCCACAGCAAAACGAGTCCTTTATCGACATAACCTGAAAGGCCGCTCAGCAAGGAAGAAGCCACTGCTCCAAAACCGCCATAAAAAGCAAGACTACGGATTGCAATTGCACATGGGGACAAAGATCGTACTATTTGGAGAAATGTCCCCTGGTCTGATGGAACAAAAATAGCAGGATGAATTCTGAAGTGTTTAGGGCTATATTATCTGCTCAGATTCAGCAAAATGCTTCAGAACTCATTGGACGGCACTTCACAGTGCAGATGGACAATGACCCGAAGCATACTGCGAAAGCAACCCAACACTTTTTTAAGTCAAAGAAGTGGAATGTTCTGCAATGGCGTTGTCAATCACCTGACCTGAATCCATGCATGTCACTTGCTGAAGGCAAAACACCCCAAGAACAAGCAGGAACTGGAAACAGTAAAGGCCTGGCAGAGCATCACCATGGAAGAAACACAGCATCTGGTGATGTCTATGGGTTCCAGACTTCAGGCAACCAAGTATTAAAACTCACAATTTAAGTTATGATTGTTAGTTTGTCCAGTTACTTTTGAGCCCCTAAAATTGGGGGGCTATGTATAAAAATGGTTGTAATTCCTACACGGTTCATACAATAATTTTGACAAAACCCTTAAACTAAATATGAAAGACTTACACTTAAAGCACATATTGATTGTTTCCTTTCAAATCTATTGAGGTGGCGTACAGAGCCAAAATGATGCAAATTGTGTCACTGTCAAAATACTTATACCCGACTTGATTATATAAATAATGACACTCAAAAATCATTCAACAAAATAATAATGATTTATATCAGCCTTATCAAGGTCTGGATTCACACTTTCCAGTGTTTGAACTTGTAATGGCATGGGATGTTTACTAATGCGACTTGGTGTATAAAGTTGGGAGCAGCTTGTGGATTTGACAGCTCCAATGCAATTGCACCACCGACACGGCCCTAAACAAAACAAATGATATGCTATGCAGTTGTTGAATATTGTGGGTTAATGCTGAACTGATTGAATCTAGGCCCCAGTCTTTTTTATACATTTTAATGGAAAGTTAACTGCCTGACAAAGTTTCTGACTGCCTGATGGCTCTTGTTGGATGCTATGTAACAAGGAGGACGAATGCTGTCTTCACACAAAAGTCAAAAATAATACCTAATGTGTTGTGCAAAAGTAAAATACGCACACAAAAAAAAGATCTAAAATAATACACAATTCATGGTGCAAAAGTGAAACATGCTTTTAAAAAGAGTGATCATCTTTTGCACCTTTCCCTCTTTCACATTTAGTCAAATAAAAATATGAATTTCCCTCTGAATCCAGAGATGTTTTGCAGTGTGCATAGCCTCTCCTTCTCCTTACTGCTACTACTGCTCCATTACCTACAGCATGCTGACTGAACACATTTTGGCTGGGCAGAAACAACTTTTTCGCATGACTGGATACACATTTGAATGAAAAGTTAAGATTGAATTCCACCACTTCATTATCTCCAGCACCATACCACATATGTGCAAACGGCACGTTTTACGGTCTGTAGTAAAATGATAAGAAGAAAGGGTCCTAAGAAAGTGTCACATGATGATGTCATCAACAGTAAAAAGCAATAATGTTGTTGTAAATAATGAATATACGTTTAAAAGTGGTGGAATTCCACTTTAACTGTCTGGCCAGTTACCTGATGGCCTGTTTGTTTGTTGAATGTTATGTTGTCCATTGGGTGCTATGAGTATGCTAGCAATCTGGTAGAAGATTGGTACCTTATTGGGGGTACCCCAAAGCTAATCTTAACCATTAGGGGGATGAAAGAAGATGATCAGTCAGTTACAGATCAGCCGTTAAGGCCAGACAGCTGAACTAGGATCAGTTTTGATATCTGTAATTGAGTTTTGAGGGAAAAGCATTATAATTTCACTTAAAGCCAGCAAGTATAATGCACTGTCATAAAAAAATATATGATACTCTAACAATATCTTAGTAGCATCTCAGTGATCCTGAGTTATTAACAATATTTTTGAGTCACATAGAAAGATTGAACAGATTTATCTGTATAAAAGATTGAGAGCCAATACATGCTTATAAAAAGTCATATATGCATTATACCGACATAAGTAAAGTATTACCAAAAAAGCATTTAGCAATGAAACGTGTCGCTCATATCACTAGATCTGATTTCATTAGAAGTTCTTAGTAACTTTATCTTACATTTCTAAACACTGTAGTTGGTTGAATACTGATATATACCCACAATGGACATAGAGCAATTATGTTGTAATAATCACTTTGTCAGGGAGATATTGAAAAATATGATTAAGCATTTGTTAACATGCTCTCAACTTGGCCCTTTAAAAAGATTGAGCTTAAGTGTAGTATTTATATGGAGAGATACAGTTATCATTATTTCACTGTCCATTGGCGTGTTGCATAAAATAAAATCTAGACTCTTTCTATGTATTCTTTCCAATGGAACCATGGCCACTGTGTTGATCACATTTAATACCAAAGTGAGTTGGCTATGCATTTCCATTTTATCTGTACAATAATATCACCTTGGTTTCCTTATAGCTTTCCAATGTTGTGCCTTGCCTCCAGCCTTTTAACTGACATATTGTACCAAGTGCTTCCTTACTTTTCAAACAAAATATTGTACTGTACTTGACACAAACAAAAGCAATTCAGATAAATACCCAGAAAAGTGTTGTCTTAATGAATTAGTGGATACTGTTGCACTCTTTTGTATAACCTATGTACTTCATTAACATTGTGTTCCGATGCTCATTTCTGTGTGGTGAATGTTGTCAGCCTTGAGTTGAATGGTTTTCTGTTCCAGGAGGTGCTAAATTAACACAAAGGTACAGGAATGACTTAACTTTCTGCCATACTACTGTGTATATCATCTACTGTATCATCTTAATTTATCTCAGCCAGAAGCATAGGGGTATGATAACTTAAACTGCCATGTATAACTGCGCATGGAAATGAACTCAAAGGTCGCTCTTGTTATTCTGTATTGCAAGCAGCAGCCACATGTATTAAACCAATAAGGGTTTCAGACCCCATTGCATGCCCAATGGTTTTCCCTCAATGGTTCTAATGAACCGAAACAGTTCAGAATGTAATATGTCTGGGTTCATCACACCTGTCTGTGTGTTTTCTGTGCATGCTTGTGTGCTGTGGTGGAAATTATTTCTGCATGTGAAAGACAAGCCTGGCTTCACCCCTCTCTGGGTACCAGGTGACTGAGCCCCGCTGAGGGAGGAAGTGCAACTGCCAACACCAGAGTCCAAAGGGATACATTCTAATAACAAGCATATCATATAAGCATATTATCCGGATAAGACATCTTAATTATCTATGTTAACTAATTCTGATTATTCCGCCACAGTGTGATTGTGCGACTGTGTGTGCGTGCATGTGGGTCCGATGCAAATGTTCTGTGCCGTTGAAATGCTGCAACCCATAAATGTAATTTACATGTCCTTTTAACAAGCCTCAAGCTCTGCTATACCATTAATCATACAGTTGTACAGTTAATCTGTAATTTCCAAGCTCAATAGTGTAGTTGTAACACAGTTAGAGAAATGTAAGTAGGCATGACAATATTTAATTGTAATAAATGAGTGTTCATTTTTCCCTGCTAGTTTATATTGTTGACATTCAATGAGTTTTTATGAAGAAGTATACTATTGTGTTTTTTCCTGATCAAAATTGCAATAATGTCGTCCACCAGCTGCAATTAAGCCTGGGGATGAGGGTTAAAATTGCATTGACAACGTCCGGCAAAGCTTATTGTAATTTATGTCTGTAATCCATAGCCACAGGGGAGCAGTGAAGAGCTACAGTAAAATTTAACACAGTGGCAATATCTACAGTATGATGCAGCTTTTTGTGCAAATAAGCAGATAGAAAAATATGTATCCTATTAATTAGATTGAGTCTGATATAAAACATTTGGTTTTATTCCAAGACATTCTATGTAATGCTGTCTGAGGGATATTATTCCTTTCAGAATAGGCTTTTACAAATATGCAAATCACACTTCAACAAAATACATATCCACAATCCTGTATGCAAGTGCAACGGTAGGGTTTATACAATGTTTACCTCGTAATTCTTGGAAACTGTGTTAACCATTGCAAACTAAATTATGTTAATATTGTATGTAAACCAAGCCTAATCAGTTGATTTTACTGATCCCACAATGGCGATATATGTTGGTAATTAATTAACCCACCAAAAATCTGCTAGAGGAATCTTTTGTTTGGCAGACTTCCGTGATGTCATCACATAAGTTTAATATTTTAAACTTAAGTGATGACTCCTGCTTCCTGTTTATAAAGGCTTTTAATGAAGCAGACATTTTCTGGTTGTATTTGACTTAGATTAGCCGTGTGTGCTAAATCCATATTGGCTAACTGTTTTATTGTCGCGCCTCCATATTAAATCAACACGTCTCAGAGGAGCTGCCTTTGTGACGAAAAGAAAGCAACCAGTGTTTCTAAGTGGTTTACAACACTGCATTCCATCATCGCCGGGCAGCCCCCCACGCCCTGACAGGCCACTTGTCACTTAACCCAGGAAGCAGAGTGATGAGCTGAGAGGGCAAGCTCTTTATAAGAGCCCCACAGAACCCCATCAACAGTACCAGGCCTGCTCCATACCGACTGATCCAGATCCAGCATAGCCCGGTCCAGCTCAGCTCGTCTCACCGCGTCTCATCCCTGCAAACAAAACCCAGCTCTGTTGGAGATGAAGGTCTGCCGAATCCACTGTGCCCTGGCCCTGCTGGGTTTGACCCTGGCCATTTGCAGCCAAGGAGCCGCCTCGCAGCCCGACCTGGACCTCCGCAGCCGCAGACTCCTTCAGAGGGCTCGTGCCGCTGGCATTGCCACACAGGTATGCAGCCTACGGCACTGGCACACACCACAGGCGGCTGGTGACACCTTCATTGGGGGGAACGGGCTCATAGTAATGTCTGCAATGGCATAAATGGAACGGTATCAAACACATTGTTTCCATGTGTTTAATACCATTCCATTCACTCCCCTCAGCAGCCTCCTGTGGCCCACACATACCAAACAAAGAGGGCTCAAAAGAAGGAGGTCCATACCAGAATAAATAGGACAGCTACGTTATTGCGCTCACAGGATTACACTATTCAAGTGAGGTGAGGTGTTCACGCAGATAGCATGCACTGCTTGTGTCATGACACAAAATAATGTGTACAGTAGGGTACAACTCACACAACTATTCAGGGAACACCACTAATGACACTATGAGAATGTGTCATTAGTAAAACAGGTACAGCATAGTCCACACTGTAACATACAGTACACTGCCCTTTGCTTCACAGTGGAACAGACTTACACACCTACCCACAATGGAATTCAGTTAAACAGTCTGTGCTCAGGTTATCACATTCTCAGACACAAACTATACACATACTAGGGTAGGGCATAGACTCACTACAGCTAACAGGTCTGGTGTACCTCTTTAAATCAGGCAAATTCAAATCTGGACCTCAAATCAGTTCTACGGTTGATTTTCATTATTCCTCTCTAAACAAGGACTGATTTAGACCCGGGACACAAGTTGGGTGCAAATAATTATCAGGTTGAACAGAAGACCAGCAGCATGCAGGACCTCCAGGCTCAGATTTGATTACTCCTGGACTACAAGTAATAACTTCAGTTGTCATGCCAAAACATGCAAGTATGAATGGGGTCTGACAGTTATATACAGTAGAAGTGCTGTTTTAGTTATATACTGTTATTGTATACAGAACTCCCATCCCATAAGTGTTTTCTCTCATTCTTGTGTTGAAGACATGATTTGGAATGGTTTGGTTAAGGTCATTGTTGGTAGACAGAGTCAACACACTCTCTAAAAGGACCCACTAGGCATAAACTGGTTGAATCAACTTTGTTTCACTGTAATTTGTCAATGTCTTGTGATGTGGAATCTACATGGGAAAATGCACTGGATTTTTAAAAAGTCAACGTAAACTGTTGTTTTGAGGGTGATATTTCAACCACAGGATTATGTCATCATGGTAATCAATTAAATTAATTGTTGCCCACTGAGCGCAATCAATTCAATGTTATTTATAGTGCATTTAAAATTTGATTTGATTTAGTCATATACTTTAAGTTAGATTTTAGTTTGAGATGGAAATGTGAATCCAACATATCAATTATTAATTTGTAGACAAACTGGAATGAAAGTCTGTGGCACAGGTGGAACTATCCAAGCAGAATTAGCATCTCCTTCAAATGTTGATATTTGGTTGTGTTGACAACCAAACACAATTCAATATCACCTTTGAAATACAATAGACAGCCTATTAACTTGTCGACAAGTTATATGTTGAATTTACGTCTCCAATTTAAAGAATTTGATTAAACCAGTGGCTCAGATTTCCTTCAGCGCGTGTTTTGTTGCATTGTAAACCAAACACAATTCAGTATTACTTTTGTAATTACAGTGAATAGCCTAAAGTTAAGGCTATCTTACAAACTAATGTAACATTTAACCTTAACATGAGTAAAACATCCATGGCCACATTTTGAGGTTACTGTAGCTATAAATATCTATGTAATCATATAAAGTATGCATGTTCAAGATAGCATGCATAGGTCTTCGCAGGTCTGTGTTGATTTTGCTAAAGAAATTGCTATAATATTCTGAGCAGAATCTAGAACCGCATTGATCACTTACTTGCACCATGTACTTTTAATGTAATCTCAACTGCAATCCAGGTAATTTGGTTCTGCTATTAGATGAAGCACAGTGATACATTAATCTGATGTATGAATAAACAACATTTCTGACATTGTATTCCCATTTGAACTTTGCTGTGCTTTTAAATGGTTGAAAGAGCAGTTAGGTGACAACCCGAACAAAAATCAGACATTGTTTTTCCATTGGAATTTAGTGTGCTTTTAGATGGTTGAAATCATAGTGTTAATACATTGGAAATTCAACACATTTTGGGCTTTGGGTGAGTGAGTTGGAATCTCATTGATCACTGTCTCAATTACCCAATTATCCAAGTTGAAATGATGTGGTGTACCCAGTAGGGAGTTTGTGTCTCTTAGTTCATTCTGTGTCACAGACACATCCATCTGCATAGAAGACACTGTGAAAATGCAGTTGTTACATGTAATAGGGGTGTGAACTCCAATAGACAATGATATTTCTCAAGAAGGAGATTTCCATCATTCCCTCCTATGACTGACAATCACGTCTGTCTGAATGCCACTTTCTCATACTAATGACTCACTAGTTAAGGTCATTGACCGCTCACCCAGACAGTGCATATTGCAGCACCTCATCTAGAACATTTCTCATTATACAAACTAAATTTTTTTTTTTTTTTTTTCACCTTTATTTAACCAGGTAGGCTAGTTGAGAACAGGTTCTCATTTGCAACTGCGACCTGGCCAACATAAAGCATAGCAGTGTGAACAGACAACACAGAGTTACACATGGAGTAAACAATTAACAAGTCAATAACACAGAGAAAAAAAGGGGAGTCTATATACAATGTGTGCAAAAGGCATGAGGAGGTAGGCGAATAATTACAATATTGCAGATTAACACTGGAGTGATAAATGATCATGTACAGGTAGAGATATTGGTGTGCAAAAGAGCAGAAAAGTAAATAAATAAAAACTGTGGGGATGAGGTAGGTGAAAATGGGTGTGCTATTTACCAATAGATTATGTACAGCTGCAGCGATCGGTTAGCTGCTCAGCTAGCTGATGTTTGAAGTTGGTGAGGGAGATAAAAGTCTCCAACTTCAGCGATTTTTGCAATTCGTTCCAGTCACAGGCAGCAGAGTACTGGAACGAAAGGCGGCCGAATGAGGTGTTGGCTTTAGGGATGATCAATGAGATACACCTGCTGGAGCGCGTGCTACGGATGGGTGTTGCCATCGTGACCAGTGAGCTGAGATAAGGTGGAGCTTTGCCTAGCATGGCCTTGTAGATGACCTGAAGCCAGTGGGTCTGGCGACGAATATGTAGCGAGGGCCAGCCGACTAGAGCATACAAGTCGCAGTGGTGGGTAGTATAAGGTGCTTTAGTGACAAAACGGATGGCACTGTGATAAACTGCATCCAGTTTGCTGAGTAGAGTGTTGGAAGCAATTTTGTAGATGACGTCGCCGAAGTCGAGGATCGGTAGGATAGTCAGTTTTACTAGGGTAAGCTTGGCAGCGTGAGTGAAGGAGGCTTTGTTGCGGATTAGAAAGCCGATTCTTGATTTGATTTTCGATTGGAGATGTTTGATATGGGTCTGGAAGGAGAGTTTGCAGTCTAGCCAGACACCTAGGTACTTATAGGTGTCCACATATTCAAGGTCGGAGCCATCCAGTGTGGTGATGCTAGTCGGGCATGCGGGTGCAGGCAGCGATCGGTTGAAAAGCATGCTTTTTTTACTACCAAACATGAAAAAGCCACTGGAACTGTTTGTATGCTGTTGTGTGTTTTTGTACACACAACAGTTATCTGTTCTTAATTATCTGTTGATGGAAAACAAATCCTTCTCTATCCACCCCTCCATTTTCTAGTCAATCAGTTGGCTGGATCAGTGTGCTACAGCAATGCTTTCGTTCTCTGTGCAGATAGGGCTGATTCCGATTTAGGAATATAAGCCTTTCCTACGCACATCTAAGCATTTGGTTTTCAGACTTACCTTATTCAGGCGAGTAACGTGTTCTGCAGGTGTGGCTACTATTTTGATTTGTTTTACCTTGCGCACTCTGAATACATGTAATTCAACCTCTGAAAACCCTCCCACTTGCTGGCCAACAAATGTTCAGTATATTTATCTTCAGTCATCCCTTTAAATACGGTGTACCTTTTAATGATTATTTCATTGACAAACTCAATAGAATACATTGAGAGAAGGAACGGGTTTAGAATCTATGCATCTTTGTCTCACAAAATATATAGATTCATAAAAAATACAGTGGTTTGATTCATTCCTTATCTGTAGATACACCTCCACCACATCTTATTTTCTTAGATCTCCACTCCGAATAAATAGCAGGTGAATATCATGCTATTCTCATGCTTAAATTCAAGGTCAGAATACGCATAGAGAAAAGTGCATAAAAACCAGCGCTTTTAACTGAGGTCGGAATCGGGCCATAATGAGACAAGAAAACTAACACTGACTGCCTTAATGTGGAGGTGACTACATTTGTGTGTGTCTGTGTGTGTTTGTGCACACACATGAGATTCACTTTGTGTGAGTGTATTTTGCTGTATGTGCACGTGTAGGTTTGTTTTTGCTGTTGTTGATATTAGCTTGTACCGATGTGTATATGTGTCTGTTTATATTCTCCCAAAGTATGTGTGTCTTTCCTGCATGTAGGAGTGGAGTAAGCGAGCAGTGGAGGACATTATATCCCAACTGTCCTTGCCTGAGGCCCAGGAAAGTGAGGTGTCCCCAGCGGGGGCTAAAGAGGACCTGCGTGTGGAGCTGGAGCGCTCAGTGGGCAACCCCAACAACCTTCCCCCCCGTGAGCGCAAAGCCGGCTGCAAGAACTTCTACTGGAAGGGCTTCACTTCCTGCTGAGGGAAAAATAAACCGACCACCTTATGACATGACGCTGCCAATCACGTCACACCGCCAACTTACACCTGACGAATGCAGCCAATCAACAGTTAGCTGTGCCCGATGACGGTTCTTGAAATCAACAGAATGATGTACCTGTCTAATTTGTGAAATAAAGATAAAATAATTGAATTTCAGTGGGTCAGTTCTTTGATAAACTCTTATTTGCATTACCAAAGAAAAGGTTTGGTTGACATGCCCTTTATTAATTTATGCATGCATCTAGTACTGGCTGATGTAACACACTGACAAATACAGTCACACTCAAACACTCACACTAACACTAGGCTAGTGAATGGCCAATCTTTAAAAAGGGCTTTAGTATTTGATATACCCCTACTTGAGGTTGAACTAAACACAATCATGTTTTTTCACATACTTAACGTCTCCCATTTTTTAAATGGATGGTTGTAAATAAATATTGTACTGCAACAGTGGTTAAATTGATAGATATTCTGTCACACCCAATATCAAAACATGCAGGGGGGGCACATAAGCTCATGTAACCCAATATTACAAGCTCTGATATTGCTAAAATGTGGAATACAAGTTGTCAGTTGCCTACACTACAAACACAAATAAACAGCATTAGGATATCTTGATGCACCCTGGAAATACACTATATACAGTACTTGTAAACACAGAGATACAATAGGTGGAAATATCAACTATGAATATTTGTGTTGAATGTAAGTTTTACATTTTAGTAGGTTTTAGTAGGTGATTAATAGACACTTTCCAAGTAAAAATTGCTCTCATTTAGTGCTGTATGGTGCTGCTTGACAAACATGCAGTTAAACATGTATGTTGAGGCTACTGTAATCTAATCGGCTGTAAGGAAAACAAGTGGGCTAAGAGTGGAAACTGTCATTTTATATGTACCACCTCTTGCAGTTAAGTTAGATTTGACTACAAATCCATTATGGCGTCCAAAATCCAATATGGCGTCCACAATACCATTAAATTGTGGTTTAATCACCTGTATATGTTTTAAATGAGAGACATCGCTCAAATTTGTGTACTGTACTTAATACTATTTTTAACTCAGCTATGTTGGTAATCCAATAGGCCTTCCAGAATTATACTCAAACACTATTGCCTGAATATAGAAAAGGCAGAAGAAGTATTCCAAGTCACAAGCCTCTGAGGATTTTATATAAGCATGGCCTTATTTCGATTTAAGCAATAAGGCCCGAAGTAGTGTGGTATATGTCCAATATACCACGGCTAAATGCTGTTCTTCAACTCAACACAACGCGGAGTGCCTGGATTACAGCCCTCAGCCGTGGTATGTTGGCCATGTACCACAAACCCCTGAGCTACCTTATTTCTATGAGAAACTGGTTACTTACGTAACTAGAACAGTAAAAATAAATGCTTTGTCATACCCGTGGTCAGCCAATCAACATTCAGTGCTCGACCCACCCAGTTTATACAGTTTATACCATGGCGTTGTTGAATACTTTTTTCCTATTGGCTTGTAGGGCATGCTAGAGCATCCATTATTTCGCTATAACGCACGGTATATTTGCATGGTAGAATTCAATGACTGTAGTTCATTCCTACATGTTCTATGTTTGAGCTGCTTTTGAAAACAAAAGTGGAATTGAAAACATTTTTGGATTGTTGAATTGGTTAGCTAAATTAGCAGGATTGTTTGTTTGGTTACTACGGCAACTACCTTAGCTATCTAGTAAACTTGCTAGCTACTTCAGTGGATGTTGAACACATTTCTCCCGGCAAATATGTTAATTTATAGCCATGGTATAAAAAGGATAATGGGGCAACGTCATTCATTATTTTCCATAGAACGCATAGCCTCTCGTTGATTATCCCGTACACATTGGATGACTGTCATTCATATTCCATTTACCCAGCTCAATGTAACATGGATCGGTTTAGGCTACTACATGATACTAAAAATTTTCCTAAACCCATCATGAGATTGCTCCAACCTAGATTATGAATGAAAGTTTACAACGTAGGTGAATAAGATTGAGATAAATTTGAGTAATCAAAGTGACAGACATTCTGCTACCTAAGAATAGTAAAGCCCCCTTTACTGGCTCAAATAGTTGACCAATCAGCCTGTAACTCTTTGTAAACTTTTGGAAAAAATAGTGTTTGACCAGATACAATGATATAAAAAAAAAATGATAACAGACTTTTAACCCATTTGTTGGGAAGACAATTCTACAAGCACAGCACTTACAGAAATTAGTGAGAATTGGCTGAGAGAAATTGATGATAAAAAGATTTTGGGGGCTGTTTTGTTAGACTTCAGTGAGGCTTTTGATATAGTCTACTTGTCACACCCTGACCATAGTTTGCTTTGTATGTTCTATGTTTTGTTTGGTCAGGGTGTGATCTGAGTGGGCATTCTATGTTGGATGTCTTGTTTGTCTGTTTCTGTGTTTGGGCCTGATATGGTTCTCAATCAGAGGCAGGTGTTCGTCATTGTCTCTGATTGGGAGCCATATTTAGGTAGCCTGTTTTGTGTTGGGTTTTGTGGGTGATTGTTCCTGTCTTTGTGTTTGTTACACCAGATAGGGCTGTTTTCGGTTTTTCACGTTTCTTGTTTTTGTATATTGTTCTATTGTCATCTTTATTAAAGATGATTCAAAATAACCACGCTGCGTTTGGTCCTTCAACAGAAGAATCCCGTGACACTACTGCTGGAAAACCATAGGTGTTATGGCTAGGGCTGTTGCGGTGACCATATTACCGCCATACCGGCAGTCACGAGTCATGAAGGCTGTCAAATTCCAGGATAATTCTCCGAGCTCTGATGCTGCTGCTGGTCATTAGTAGTCTACCAAACTTGCTAACTGCCTGATACTCAGCACTCTATTGTCCCTCTAATCACGCTGACTTCAATGCAAATGTGATCAAAAATCTAATCAAACACTTCATGAGCGCCCATGAGCTCAAGTTGCGCAACATTTCTATAGGCTATAGAAAGAGTAAAGAGTTATGGCCTCTACTAAAAACAGGAGGATCCTATCAGCTTTCTAGGCCTACTTTATTTATTTCTCAACTTTCCCAATATGAAGCACATTGCTTATATTTACAACAGGAGTATAGCCTACCTGACTGGCATGAAAATGAACCACACGAAATGCACCCTCAAATTGGTAGATGACATTTGTAGATGACATGTATTTTTTCCCGCTGCCACTGTTTCGATACAGGTGCATGATAATGGTACATTCTAAATCAAAACAAATTTAACACAGAAAATATTTTGTATGTGTCAAGACAATTTTCAAGACTTCCGCCAAAGTCGGTCCCTCTCCTTGTTCGGTTGGTGTTGGGAGGTTGATGTAACCGGCTTTCTAGCCACCATCTTCCATTTGTTCTGTCTTTGTCTTATCACACCTGGCTTCACTCAATCAATTACTTGTTTATTATTTAAACCCCTGTTTTCTATGTTGTATTTGTGAGTGATTGTTTCTTGTATGTTCGGTCCATCATGGTGTGCTCGTGTTGTTACGTGTTGTCATTTTTGAGTAATAGTATGTTGATTTGCTGTCCTGCGCCTGACTGTCTACACCAACTACACATAGGACCCTTACGACAATACTAAATCAAGAGTAGTCTGATTGGTATCAATATTAGCCTATCAATTGTGAATAATATTTTATCACTTGTGAATGATGCCTTCCATAAGAAGCAATTACTTTTTTGCAACTCTTTCGAATCGTAGTCGCACACCTCATGTAGCCTAGACCATAGGCCTATAGTTTCGATAAGGTTTGTATCACAACTAGAGTGGCCAAATAACTTCTTAAAAATTAGCACATTAATCCGCTTTAGAAGGAGTGTAGAGCCTAACTGGCATACATAAGCAGCGCGTGAGTTTCAAGTTTGGGGAAGATCATTTTCACCATAAAAATTCACCTTCGTAATAAAAGCATTACATGCATAATTGCATTTGAGGTCACTATGGATAATGATGTTTTCCACTAATGGAACATTTGCGTTTATAGCCTACTACCATGTGCACATTATAATTGCTCAGCTAAACATTCTGATCTGTTGCTTCAGCTACATTGCGTACAAAAGTTTTTGGGGATTCTATTGGTTGTATTAATTTGGCATCTATCGCATCCCACCACTGTCCCAGGCCATGTTTTTAATATTTATTTCTCGCACAGAATAGGTCGACTTTTGTACTATGGGGGATACTAGATTGACATAGGCTAGTGCTTTTGCTGTTCGTTATGCCTATTCATCTTGTTGGCTGACGAAAAGTAAAAGTGGAAAGTTCTTTCAATATATTCAATATGCACCTCAGAATTGGAAAAGGACACACGCAGTTTGGTTCCCAATGTGTCCATCTTCACTTGTAGCCTGTGAGAAAGACCCGATCAGGTGATGGAGAGCCATGTGAGTGAAAGGTGATTCGGAGCGCTCAGCACTCAGGGAGAAGGGCACAGCTGCCACTGGCCGCAAAAGACATAGATTTTTTTAGGGTGCATTACGGCCACACAAAGAGGATGCCACCATGAAATTCTAGAAATGATCAATTGCTTGTCAAATTGTGAATGAGTGACTGGTGTACAGCCTGTGCAAAAAACTAAGCAGAGCTCATGCCTTTCAAGTTACTTTTTTCATATCATCATTAGAGTTGCATGATGTAGCCCTACAATGTATTAAAAATCAAAACATGTAGCCCAACATTTGTAGAACAACTAAAGTTTCATTAATAACTTTAAATGAAGCATATAGGAATACCTATTTTTATTAACCGCTCAACGCAGAATAGCCGTATGTGCGCACTCCCTGAAGTTTGGAGAAAACATCCTTTCTATTTTATTCAGCTTTGTTCAATTGTATTCTTCATACTATAAAATAATGCCAAAGAATTCTAAGCAAATCTTGTCTGCTAAATTAACTAGTGTAGCCCACAGCCATTTAGCATAGCCAGATCAGGACCTAACATAAGGACACCTCAGAGTATGCTATTCTGTTATTCTGAAATAGACTACACTTTCTTCATATCAAGCTTATTTAGACCTGTCAAAAATAAATAATGGATTTGTGTAGGCTATATTAAATAGATTTATTATATATTTTTAAATGTAGATGTTCCAAAGGTCTGCATCAGTGGCTTGTGTGTAAGCCAGGAGATGCTAAATGTGTTTATGTTAATTAACAGTCAATTACTGTGAGACTGACATTTATTTGCTTGACAATCACAGGCTGATGAAATTTCGTGACTGCCACAGTCCTAGTTATGGCTTTACACCCCCTGCTATTTTACCTTCATTTTACTAGGCAAGTCAGTTAAGAACAAATTCTTATTTTCAATGATGGCCTAGGAACAGTGCGTTAACTGCCTTGTTCAGGGGCAGAACGATTTGTACCTTGTCAGCTTGGGGATTTGATCTTGCAACCTATCAGTTAACTAGTCCAACACTCTAACCACTAGGCTACGCTGCAGCCCAATATTGTGGATAAAGAGTTACCTGTCCAACAGAACACAGAGAGTGTTCTTTAATGGACCCTCTCCAACATAATTCAGATAAAATCAACAATTCCAATGGCAGCTGTCTAGACCCCTTACTTTTTTCAATCTTTACTAACAACATGGCACTGGCCTTGAGTAAAGCCAGTGTGAAATGACTACAACACTTAATTAACAAAGAGCTGCAGTTAGTTTCAGAATGGGTGACAAGGAATAAGTAAGTCCTAAATATTTCAAAAACTTAAAGCATTGTATTTGGGACAAATCATTCACTAAACCCTAAAACTTACCTTAATCTTGAAATCAATAATGTGGAAATTGAGCAAGTTGAGGTGACTAAACTGCTTGGAGTAACCCTGGAATGGTCCACCACCCAAAGGGCATCGAGCCAATTGACACAACTGGGAGAAGCATTAAAGGTAACATGGGCTAGCATCCCTGTGGAACGCTTTTGAAACCTTGAAGAGTCCATGTCCCGACGAATTGAGGCAGTTCTGAGGGCAAAAGGGGGGGGGGGGTGCAACTCAATATTTGGAAGGTGTTTTACATTTTTTTGTAGACTCATTGTATATGCAGGCGAAGTTGTTTGAGTGGAACTATGTTGGGCATATTAGACATTGAAAAAAAATATTTAAACCAAAACACTCTTTATGAGCATGAGTGTTGTACACAATTCAGAAAAAAATGACTCTCATATACAAAATTCCTATTTGCATGTGATTTACCTTCCATCAAAGGGTATTATGACAGCCATTATGGATTTTGGACTCCATATTGGATTTGTGGCAATATCCTGTGTGGCCCCAAAGATAATCTGTGGTGGCACCCTGACTAAATTGCAAGAGTAGGGGCTAAAGATACAAAATGCTTCAAGGAACTTTAGACCCCCAAAAAAGTCATTTTGATTTTGGAGCCCACTTGTTTTCCTGAGAGCCGATTACAAAAGCCTTAACATCAAAGACATGTGTAACTGTATGTATTTTTTTCAGGACCATACAGCACTGGATGAAAACAATTTTGACTTGGAAAGTTGTCTATTAATCAACTACCAAAAAGTATAACAAATATTCATGGTTGATATTTCCGCCTATTGTATATCTGTCCTTACAGGTCCATATTTCAAACCAAATCAACATGCACCGGTTGTAGACCGTACTGTGAAATGCTTACTTACTTATCCAACAATGCAGTTAAAGAAATAGAGTTAAGAAAATATTTACAGAATAAACTAAAGTAAAAAATGTAATAAAAAATACACAATAAAGGCTATGTACTGGGGGTACCGGTACCGAGTGTCATGTTTTGTCATTAATTATCATGTCTTGTCCCTGTGCTTCCCCTTCTATTCGTTTCCCTCTGCTGGTCTTATTAGGTTCTTTCCCTCTTTCTATCCCTCTCTCTCCCCCTCCCTCTCTCACTCTCTCGCTCTCTCTTCTCTCTATCGTTCCGTTCCTGCTCCCAGCTGTTCCTATTCCCCTAATCAATCATTTAGTCTTCCCACACCTGTTCCCGATCCTTTTCCCTGATTAGAGTCCCTATTTCTCTCCTTGTTTTCCGTACCTGCCCTGTCGGATCCTTGTCTATATTCACCGTGCTGTGTCTATGTTTTGCCCTGTCGTGTCGTGTTTCCCTCAGATGCTGCGTGGTGAGCAGGTGTCTGAGTCTGCTAGGTTCAAGTGCCTTCCCGAGGCAACCTGCAGTTCTTGATCATGTCTCCAGTCTGTTCTCGTCTTTACGAGTAGTATTATGCCTTTTGTTTTGTTAAGTATCTTACTGGATTAAAAACTCTGTTTTCGCCAAGTCGCTTTTGGGTCCTCATTCACCTGCATGACAGAAGGATCCGACCAAAGAATGGACCCAGCGACTACAGACGCTCGTAACACTGCCGTCGAGATCCAAGGAGCCATGCTCGGCAGACACGAGCAGGAATTGTCTGCTGCTCGCCATGCCGTGGAGAACCTGGCCGCTCAGGTTTCCGACCTCTCTGGACAGTTCCAGAGTCTTCGTCTCGTGCCACCTGTTACTTCCTGGCCTGCCGAGCCTCCAGAACCTAGGGTTAATAACCCACCTTGCTACTCCGGGCAGCCCACTGAGTGCCGCTCCTTTCTCACCCAGTGTGAGATTGTGTTCTCTCTCCAACCCAACACATACTCTAGAGAGAGAGCTCGGGTTGCTTACGTCATTTCACTCCTTACTGGCCGGGCTCGAGAGTGGGGCACAGCTATCTGGGAGGCAAGGGCTGATTGCTCTAACAAATACCAGAACTTTAAAGAGGAGATGATTCGGGTTTTTGACCGTTCAGTTTTTGGTAGGGAGGCTTCTAGGGCCCTGGCTTCCCTATGCCAAGGTGATCGATCCATAACGGATTACTCTATTGAGTTTCGCACTCTTGCTGCCTCTAGTGAGTGGAACGAGCCGGCGCTGCTCGCTCGTTTTCTGGAGGGACTCCACGCAGTGGTTAAGGATGAGATTCTCTCCCGGGAGGCTCCTTCAGATGTGGACTCTTTGATTGCTCTCGCCATCCGCATAGAACGACGGGTAGATCTTCGTCACCAGGCTCGTGGAAGAGAGCTCGCATCAACGGTGTTTCCCTGCTCCGCATCGCAACCATCTCCCTCCTCTGGCTCAGAGACTGAGCCCATGCAGCTGGGAGGGATTCGCATCTCGACTAAGGAGAGGGAACGGAGGATCACCAACCGCCTGTGCCTCTATTGCGGATTTGATGGACATTTTGTCAATTCATGTCCAGTAAAAGGCCAGAGCTCATCAGTAAGCGGAGGGCTACTGGTGAGCGCTACTACTCAGGTCTCTTCATCTAGATCATGTACTACTATGTCGGTCCATCTACGCTGGACCGGTTCGGGTGCTACATGCAGTGCCTTGATTGACTCTGGGGCTGAGGGTTGTTTCATGGACGAAGCATGGGCTCGGAAACATGACATTCCTTTCAGACAGTTAGACAAGCCTACGCCCATGTTTGCCTTAGATGGTAGTCATCTTCCCAGTATCAGATTTGAGACACTACCTTTAACTCTCACAGTATCTGGTAACCACAGTGAGACTATTTCTTTTTTGATTTTTCGTTCACCTTTTACACCTGTTGTTTTGGGTCATCCCTGGCTAGTATGTCATAATCCTTCTATTAATTGGTCTAGTAATTCTATCCTATCCTGGAACGTTTCTTGTCATGTGAAGTGTTTAATGTCTGCCATCCCTCCCATTTCTTCTGTCCCCACTTCTCAGGAGGAACCTGGCGATTTGACAGGAGTGCCGGAGGAATATCATGATCTGCGCACGGTCTTCAGTCGGTCCCGAGCCAACTCCCTTCCTCCTCACCGGTCGTATGATTGTAGTATTGATCTCCTTCCGGGGACCACTCCTCCTCGGGGTAGACTATACTCTCTGTCGGCTCCCGAACGTAAGGCTCTCGAGGATTATTTATCTGTGTCTCTTGACGCCGGTACCATAGTGCCTTCTTCCTCTCCGGCCGGGGCGGGGTTCTTTTTTGTTAAGAAGAAGGACGGCACTCTGCGCCCCTGCGTGGATTATCGAGGGCTGAATGACATAACGGTTAAGAATCGTTATCCGCTTCCCCTTATGTCATCAGCCTTCGAGATTCTGCAGGGAGCCAGGTGCTTTACTAAGTTAGACCTTCGTAACGCTTACCATCTCGTGCGCATCAGAGAGGGGGACGAGTGGAAAACGGCGTTTAACACTCCGTTAGGGCATTTTGAGTACCGGGTTCTGCCGTTTGGTCTCGCCAATGCGCCAGCTGTTTTTCAGGCATTAGTTAATGATGTTCTGAGAGACATGCTGAACATCTTTGTTTTTGTCTATCTTGACGATATCCTGATTTTTTCACCGTCACTCGAGATTCATGTTCAGCACGTTCGACGTGTTCTACAGCGCCTTTTAGAGAATTGTCTCTACGTAAAGGCTGAGAAGTGCTCTTTTCATGTCTCCTCCGTTACTTTTCTCGGTTCCGTTATTTCCGCTGAAGGCATTCAGATGGATTCCGCTAAGGTCCAAGCTGTCAGTGATTGGCCCGTTCCAAGGTCACGTGTCGAGTTGCAGCGCTTTTAGGTTTCGCTAATTTCTATCGGCGTTTCATTCGTAATTTCGGTCAAGTTGCTGCCCCTCTCACAGCTCTTACTTCTGTCAAGACGTGTTTTAAGTGGTCCGGTTCCGCCCAGGGAGCTTTTGATCTTCTAAAAGAACGTTTTACGTCCGCTCCTATCCTCGTTACTCCTGACGTCACTAGACAATTCATTGTCGAGGTTGACGCTTCAGAGGTAGGCGTGGGAGCCATTCTATCCCAGCGCTTCCAGTCTGACGATAAGGTTCATCCTTGCGCTTATTTTTCTCATCGCCTGTCGCCATCTGAGCGCAACTATGATGTGGGTAACCGTGAACTGCTCGCCATCCGCTTAGCCCTAGGCGAATGGCGACAGTGGTTGGAGGGGGCGACCGTTCCTTTTGTCGTTTGGACAGACCATAAGAACCTTGAGTACATCCGTTCTGCCAAACGACTTAATGCCCGTCAAGCTCGTTGGGCGTTGTTTTTCGCTCGTTTCGAGTTTGTGATTTCTTACCGTCCGGGTAGCAAAAACACCAAGCCTGATGCCTTATCCCGTCTGTTTAGTTCTTCTGTGGCTTCTACTGATCCCGAGGGGATTCTTCCTTATGGGCGTGTTGTCGGGTTGACAGTCTGGGGAATTGAAAGACAGGTTAAGCAAGCACTCACGCACACTGCGTCGCCGCGCGCTTGTCCTAGTAACCTCCTTTTCGTTCCTGTTCCCACTCGTCTGGCTGTTCTTCAGTGGGCTCACTCTGCCAAGTTAGCTGGTCATCCCGGTGTTCGAGGCACTCTTGCGTCTATTCGCCAGCGCTTTTGGTGGCCGACTCAGGAGCGTGACACGCGCCGTTTCGTGGCTGCTTGTTCGGACTGCGCGCAGACTAAGTCGGGTAACTCTCCTCCTGCCGGTCGTCTCAGACCGCTCCCATTCCTTCTCGACCATGGTCTCACATCGCCCTAGACTTCATTACCGGTCTGCCTTTGTCTGCGGGGAAGACTGTGATTCTTACGGTTGTCGATAGGTTCTCTAAGGCGGCACATTTCATTCCCCTCGCTAAACTTCCTTCCGCTAAGGAGACGGCACAAATCATTATCGAGAATGTGTTCAGAATTCATGGCCTCCCGTTAGACGCCGTTTCAGACAGAGGTCCGCAATTCACGTCACAGTTTTGGAGGGAGTTCTGTCGTTTGATTGGTGCGTCCGTCAGTCTCTCTTCCGGGTTTCATCCCCAGTCTAACGGTCAAGCAGAGAGGGCCAATCAGACGATTGGTCGCATACTACGCAGCCTTTCTTTCAGAAACCCTGCGTCTTGGGCAGAACAGCTCCCCTGGGCAGAATACGCTCACAACTCGCTTCCTTCGTCTGCTACCGGGTTATCTCCGTTTCAGAGTAGTCTGGGTTACCAGCCTCCTCTGTTCTCATCCCAGCTTGCCGAGTCCAGCGTTCCTCCGCTCAAGCGTTTGTCCAACGTTGTGAGCGCACCTGGAGGAGGGTGAGGTCTGCACTTTGCCGTTACAGGGCACAGACTGTGAGAGCCGCCAATAAACGCAGGATTAAGAGTCCAAGGTATTGTTGCGGCCAGAGAGTGTGGCTTTCCACTCGCAACCTTCCTCTTACGACAGCTTCTCGTAAGTTGACTCCGCGGTTCATTGGTCCGTTCCGTGTCTCCCAGGTCGTCAATCCTGTCGCTGTGCGACTGCTTCTTCCGCGACATCTTCGTCGCGTCCATCCTGTCTTCCATGTCTCCTGTGTCAAGCCCTTTCTTCGCACCCCGTTCGTCTTCCCTCCCCCCTCCCGTCCTTGTCGAGAGCGCACCTATTTACAAGGTACGTAAGATCATGGACATACGTTCTCGGGGACGGGGTCACCAATACTTAGTGGATTGGGAGGGTTACGGTCCTGAGGAGAGGAGTTGGGTTCCGTCTCGGGACGTGCTGGACCGTTCGCTTATTGATGATTTCCTCCGTTGCCGCCAGGGTTCCTCCTCGAGTGCGCCAGGAGGCGCTCGGTGAGTGGGGGGTACTGTCATGTTTTGTCATTAATTATCATGTCTTGTCCCTGTGCTTCCCCTTCTATTCGTTTCCCTCTGCTGGTCTTATTAGGTTCTTTCCCTCTTTCTATCCCTCTCTCTCCCCTCCCTCTCTCACTCTCTCGCTCTCTCTTCTCTCTATCGTTCCGTTCCTGCTCCCAGCTGTTCCTATTCCCTAATCAATCATTTAGTCTTCCCACACCTGTTCCCGATCCTTTTCCCTGATTAGAGTCCCTATTTCTCTCCTTGTTTTCCGTACCTGCCCTGTCGGATCCTTGTCTATATTCACCGTGCTGTGTCTATGTTTTGCCCTGTCGTGTCGTGTTTCCCTCAGATGCTGCGTGGTGAGCAGGTGTCTGAGTCTGCTAGGTTCAAGTGCCTTCCCGAGGCAACCTGCAGTTCTTGATCATGTCTCCAGTCTGTTCTCGTCTTTACGAGTAGTATTATGCCTTTTGTTTTGTTAAGTATCTTACTGGATTAAAAACTCTGTTTTCGCCAAGTCGCTTTTGGGTCCTCATTCACCTGCATGACACCGAGTCAATTTGCGGGGGTACAGGTTAGTCGAGTTAATTTGTACATGTTGATAGGGGTAAAGTGACTATGCACAGATAATATACAGCAAGCTGCAGCAGTGTAAAAACAAAAAGGGTGGTGGGGTTTCAATGTAAATAGTCAGTGTGGCCATTTGATTAATTGTTCGCAGTCTTACGGTTTGGGGGTAGAAGCTGTTAAGGAGCTTTCTGGATGTAGACTTGGCACTCTGGTGCCGCTTGCCGTGCAAAGAGAACAGTCTATTTGCAAGGCAAGCAGCCACTATTCCTGGGGTCTGGCAAAATTAAGGCAGTTATACAATTTTAAAAACATTACAATACATTCATTAGAGAATTCACAAGCCCATACTCCACTACCACATATATACAATGCAAAATCTGTGTGTATGTGTGTGTATAGTGCGTATGTTATCATGTGTGTGTATGCATGTGTCTGTGCCTATGTTTGTGTGTATTTCACAGTCCCCGCTGTTCCATGAAGGGTATTTTTACTTGCTTTTTAAATCTGATTCTACTGCTTGCATCAGTTACCTGATGTGGAACAGAGTTCCATGTAGTCAAGGCTCTATGTAATACAGTGCGCCTCCCATAGTTTGTACTGGACTTGGAGACTGTGAAAAGATTTAGATGCACTATTGTAAAGTGGCTGTTCCACTGGATGTCATAAGGTGAATCCACCAATTTGTAAGTCGCTCTGGATAAGAGCGTCTGCTAAATGACTTAAATGTAAATGTAAATGTAAGAGACCTCTGGTGGCATGTCTTGTATGCATGGGTGTCCGAGCTGTGTGCTAGTATTTTAAACAGACCAAACAGTACCTTCAACCTTCAACCTCTTATAAAAACAAGTTATGAGGAAGTCAATCTCTCTTTCACTTCGAGCAATGAGAGATTAATGACATGCATGTCATTAATGTTAGCTCTCCGTGTACTTCTTAGAGCCTGCCGTGCTGTCCTGTTCTGAGCCAACTGCAATTTTCCCAAGTCTCTCTTTGTGGCACCTGACCACACAACTGAACAGTAGTCCAGGTGCGATAAAACCAGGGACTGTAAAACCTGCCTTGTTGATAGTGCTGTTAAGAAGGCAGAGTAGCGCTTTATTATGAGCAGACTTTATTATGACTTGGATTACTGGAGCTTTTGACAATTTTTTGGGCCATCATCTGACACCAGCTAGTATATACAGTTGAAGTCGAAAGTTTACATACACTTAGGTTGGAGTCATTAAAACTTGTTTTTCAACCACTCCACAAATAGTTTTGGCTTCTACTTTGTGCATGACACAAGTACTTTTTCCAACAATTGTTTCCAAACAGATTTCACTTATAATTCACTGCATCACAATTTCACTGGGTCAGAAGTTTACATACACTGAGTTGACTCTACCTTTAAAAACCTTGGAAAATTCCAGAAAATTATGTCATGGCTTTAGAAGCTTCTGATAGGGTAATTGACATAATTTGAGTCAATTGGAGGTGTACCTGTGGATGTATTTCAAGGCCTACCTTCAAACTCAGTGCCTCTTTGCTTGACATCATGGGAAAATCAAAATAAATCAGCTAAAACCTAAGAAAAAAGTCTGGTTTATCCATGGGAGCAATTTCCAAACGCCAGAAGGTACCACGTTCATCTGTACCGACAATAGTACACAAGTATAAATGTCAGGGGACCACGCAGCCATCATAACGCTCAGGAGATAACCTGAAAGACCGCTCAGCAAGGAAGAAGCCACTGCTCCAAAACCGCCATAATAAAGCCAGACTACAGTTTGCAACTGCACATGGGGACAAAAATTGTACTTTTTGGAGAATGTCCTCTAGTCTGATGAAACAAAAATAGAACCGTTTGGCCATAATGACCATCATTATGTTTGGAGGAAAAAGGGAGAGGCTTGCAAGCCGAAGAACACCATCCCAACTGTGAAAAACGGGGGTGCCATCATCATGTTGTGTGGGGGCTTTGCTGCAGGAGGGACTGGTGCACTTCACAAAATAGATGGCATCATGAGGCAGGAAAATTATGCGGATATATTGAAGCAACATCTCAAGACACCAGTCAAGAAGTTAAAGCATGATCGCAAATGAGTCTTCCAAATGGACAATGACCTCAAGCATACTTCCAAAGTTGTGTCAAAACAGCTTAAGGACAACAAAGTCAAGGTATTGGAGTGGCCATCACAAAGCCCTGACCTCAATCCCATAGAACATTTGTGGGCAGAGCTGAAAAAGTGTGTGCGAGCAAGGAGGCCTACAGACCTGACTCCTGACACCAGCTCTGTCAGGAGGAATGGGCCAAAATTCACACAACTTATTGTGGGAAGCTTGTGGAAGTTCTACCTGAAACGTTTGACCCAAATTAAACAATTGAAAGGCAATGCTACCAAATACTAATTGAGTGTATGTAAACTTCTGACCTGCTGGGAATGTGATGAAATAAATAAAAGTTGAAATAAATCATTCTCTCTACTATTATTCTGACATTTCACATTCTTAAAATAAAGTGGTGATCCTAACTGAACTAAGACATTTTTACTCTGATTAAATGTCAGGAATAGTGAAAAACCGAGTTTAAATGTATTTGGCTCAGGTGTATGTAACCTTCTAACCTAAACTGTACAGATTTGCACATGCACGCACACACGCACACACAGTGCTCTTGTTGACACTGTGTGTTTTAAAGGATCCGGTTAGGCCGGCCACGGCTGAGCCGAGAGCCCGGCCACATTACTATGATTATAGCTAATTAGCGGCCACGAGGGATACTTCCGTCTTGTTTAATAGAGTGACACTGAGGAGAGCGAAAAACAATCTGATTTCCATCCTAATGGAGAAAAACCACTGCGGCGTACAGCATTAAGAGATGGCACCCACTCGGCGAGTGTTTGGAGATGGGGCTCTCGAGCACGAGTGCAAGCATTAAGCCACAGACTTCTGCCCGTGAGCTCGGGCTGATTAAGCTGGTCCAGGCGAGGACTAATGGGCCGTTTGATGCATTTTTCATTACAGGCTTATTAGCTGTGAAAACAGGAACCGCTCTAGCGTGTTTTCTCCCCTGCGGGTTTTGACAACCGACAATGTGGAAAAGACATTTAGCCAGCAGTAATTGTTATTTAATTATGCTTCAGAAACAATGCAAATATTTAGACACAACTGGGGTGCTTGATTATCGAGCTCGAGAAGTGACTGTCAGTCATTAAAACGTCTTAGCACTGTGGTGTTTACTGAGAAGGGAGATTTATCTCTGTTTTCTCTGTCTCACCCTAACCTCTCTCTCTCTCTCTCTCTCTCTGTCTTTCCCTCTCTTCACTCTCTTTCTATTTGTGTGAATGTGTGTATGTTTTTTGTGAAGCAGGTAAATCCATGCAGTGAATGCTCAGTATGTTGTGGTGAAATGGTTGTTATGAATCGAATCTACTGCCGTCTGATGGATGTGCTGTGATCAAACCTCTGGAAAGGCCACCATTACAGAGATGTCCCTAGTATTGTTATTTCCACCAAATACTTTAACGCCACTTGATTGAGCTAGCTTGTCCCAATGAAACCAATGGAATCGTCCCAAAAGTACAAACCCTGTCCATCTTACACAAGCATCAGACAGGCTCAAACACTCTACATTTAAAAAAAAAATATCCTTTTGAATCCAGGTCTGGTTTTCATAGCCCAGGTGTCCCTGATGGGAATGGTTAGGATGGCTGTCTCTCTAAATCATTTGGTTAGTCCTGAGCAGAATTATTATAGTAGGGTACAGGGTGTCCATTGACTGCAGTTCAAAGGTTCGGTGTTTGTGAATGTTGGTGATGAGGTAAAGAAAGGCTTATGTCCAGGAAGGCTAAGATAATTCACTCATGTAAGTGGATGACAGGTGGTTGCAATGCACATCAACAGGTTGATAATTTGTATTTTTAATGATTACGGATCCGTATTAGCTGCTGCCAAGGCCTAAGTAACTACTCTTCCTGGGGTCCAGCAACATAAGACAACATACAGTTGAAACATACAGTTTAAAATACTACCTGACATTACATTTAATAACACCTAACTCAACACATTCAGTGTGTTAGCTTAGGCCAGCACTACACCACCACATATTTACAATACAACATCCATGTACACGTGTGTGTAGATTGTGTGTCTTATCATGTGCATATGTGTCTGTGCCTGTGTGTGTCTCTTCACAGTCCCCGCTGTTCCATAAGGTGTATTTTTATCTGTTTTATCCGATTCTATTGCTTGTATCAGTTACCTGATGTGGAAAAGAGTTCCATGTAGTCATGGCTCTATGTAGGACTATGAGAGGCGCATAGCCTCTCATAGTCTGTTCTTGGCTTGGGGATTGTGAAGAGACGTTTGATGGCATGTCTTGTGGGGTATGCATGGGTGTCCGAGCTGTGGGCTAGTAGTTTAAACAGACACCTTTATGCATTCAGTATGTCAACACTTCTTACAAAAACAGGTAATGATTAAGTCAATCTCTCCTCCACTTTGAGCCATGAGATACAGTGGGGAGAACAAGTATTTGAAACACTGCCAATTTTGCCGATTTTCCTACTAACAAAGCATGTAGAGGTCTGTCATTTTTATCATTTTGAAAATCACATTGTGTGATTTTTAAGTGATTGTTTCTATATGTACAGCTACACTATAACATGTTTGCAACCAAATGTAACTTAAATATGACATTGTGTGTAATTGCACACAATGTGCAGTGTTGTTGGTGAAGGTCCAATATAAAAAATGCAAGTTGCAGTTGCAGCCTGTGTTCTCTTATGGAGATTTCATCAATCAAGGTGAATATATGAACTGTCTGATGTATTTTCGTAATTGAACCCTTGATTTGCTTTTCTATTGTCTTAATAGTTGGTCCAAGATGCCCTGACTAGTAGACCTGGTGGGCAAGACATATTAGAAGAGTACCAGACAACCAAAACATTGGACCATAGAACTAGGAGAGAGATGATTGCCATTTTAGTCAGCCACATGAAAGAGATGCATGGGTAAGCTTCTCATTAGCCAATGTGGCCACAAACAATGGATCAAAACAATCAAACTATACATTCATGTTATTTGGCATCATTATGAGACTGTAGAAAGATACAGTAGCTTATTTGGAGTGTGTATGCTTTATTGTTTTTGAGCAGGAGGCTTCACATTCTTGAACAGAGAGAATGTTATGCTCTTGGAATTGTGACTCTCTTTCCTTCATTGAGAGATCCTTTTTCTGTCAAAGGATATATATAAGTGCTGGTAGACCATGCTTGTGGTAATATTTTGACACTTGTTCTGTGGACTGAATGGGGCATCAAACAGTCATAGAATCAAGTCTAAAAATAATAACCATTTGACTCCCTTGTTGGTCATCTTTTCCACAATCTAAGGAACACTTCTATGATCCTGACACAGGCAAAGTATATCTGAATTACCACCTGAAGACACATCAAGAAGAGTATTTCACCCCAGTCGGAAGGCCCAACTGATAGGAGGAAGACTGACCTGCACCACCAGCAAGGAGGCCATATCATTCCTTGTCCACTCGGCCAATGCAAAATAAATCAGAAGATGAAGGAGGTGTTCCAGTATCGACAGGAGCTAGTTTATAGTACATACAGAAGCACAGATGTCCTCACAGTCTTTCCCAGGTTTCTGGACATCAAAGGATTGGTGAGTGATGTAGTATGTCTTGGAATCAGAACTACAGGCTATTTGTCTGATTGAGAACATGATTTGTGTTGGTCATGAAGTTGAGTTGGTCCACTTTGTTTAAGCGAATCAGTACTTTCTGCTGATGTTTGACGATGAAACATCTGCTGAGCTCCTTGAAAAGTAGGACACTGTATTGAAGCCTAAAGTCATCAAACTGGCAAAATCCCTGACAACGACCACCGAAAAACTACCAGAGAATGACAATGAAACCAGTAAGTGGATGCTCTCGTGGACAGTGCAATATTTCAAACTCAGTGATATTGTTTTATGTGATTTGGGGTCTTTGCCTTTTCTTGCACTAAGACTGGGACAATGATATGTCCTCCCTGATGCTGCTGCTTCATCTCATCCCACCACCAGCAGGAGGGAAGAGGACCAAGATCAGTGCCAGTGATGCTGTGGGTAGACTAGTGCACTTTCATAAGGTAGGAAGAGACAGTAATTGTTGTGTAATTACTTTATTGGGTTGCATCTTCATTGTCTTAACATGTGGAGAGGGACTTAACCTCTTCAGTCGACCCTCTACTTTTTCGAACATTCTGTTAAAAATCGCGCAACATTTCAGTGCCCTGCTACTCATGCCAGGAATATAGTATATGCATATGATTAGTATGTGTGGATAGAAAACACTCAGACGTTTATAAAACTGGTTAAATCATGGCTGTGACTTTTACAGAACGTGCGTTTCATTGAAAAGTGCAGGAAAATCTGATCACTGAAAGTGGAAAAATATATCCATCCGCCGCTTCAACCCATTGTTATGGGCGAAAGACATTAAATATGGCTGAGGTTGCAGTACCTACAGCTTCCACATGATGTCAACAGTCTTGTGATTTGCCAATTGTTTGTTTCTTGGTCAAACGAACAAGAGACAGGCTTTTTCTTCAGGTCTCCGACCGGATATTTTGGTTGAGAAATACGCGGACAGTATTTCAAGACGGACCCCTATAGAAAACACTTTGTCTCGTGATTAATTTGATCGCTTATTAACGTTTACTAATACCTAAAGTTGCATTACAAAAGTATTTCGAAGTGTTTTGTGAAAGTTTATCGTCGACTTTTTGAATTTTAAAAATGACGTTACGTTATGAAACGCTATTTTTTTACGTTTATCACACAGTCTTCATAGATCGATATCTAAAAATCAAATCAAATTTTATTTGTCACATACACATGGTTAGCAGATGTTAAATGCGAGTGTAGCGAAATGCTTGTGCTTCTAGTTCCGACAATGCAGTGATAACCAACAAGTAATCTAACTAACAATTCCAAAACTACTGTCTTATACACAGTGTAAGGGGATAAGGAACATGTACATAAGGATATATGAATGAGTGATGGTACAGAGCAGCATACAGTAGATGGTATCGAGTACAGTATATACATATGAGATGAGTGTGTAGGCAAAGTAAACAAAGTGGCATAGTTAAAGTGGCTAGTGATACATGTGTTACATAAGGATGCAGTCGATGATGTAGAGTACAGTATATACATATGCATATGAGATGAATAATGTAGGGTAAGTAACATTATATAAGGTAGCATTGTTTAAAGTGGCTAGTGATATATTTACATCATTTCCCATCAATTCCCATTATTAAAATGGCTGGAGTTGGGTCAGTGTCAATGACAGTGTGTTGGCAGCAGCCACTCAATGTTAGTGGTGGCTGGTTAACAGTCTGATGGCCTTGAGATAGAAGCTGTTTTTCAGTCTCTCGGTCCCAGCTTTGATGCACCTGTACTGACCTCGCCTTCTGGATGATAGTGGGGTGAACAGGCAGTGGTTCGGGTGGTTGATGTCCTTGATGATCTTTATGGCCTTCCTGTAACAACGGGTGGTGTAGGTGTCCTGGAGGGCAGGTAGTTTGCCCCCGGTGATGCGTTGTGCAGTCCTCACTACCCTCTGGAGAGCCTTACGGTTGAGGGCGGAGCAGTTGCCGTACCAGGCGGTGATACAGCCCACCAGGATGCTCTCGATTGTGCATCTGTAGAAGTTTGTGAGTGCTTTCGGTGACAAGTCGAATTTCTTCAGCCTCCTGAGGTTGAATAGGCGCTGCTGCGCCTTCTTCACGACGCTGTCAGTGTGAGTGGACCAATTCAGTTTGTCTGTGATGTGTATGCCGAGGAACTTAAAACTAGCTACCCTCTCCACTACTGTTCCATCGATGTGGATAGGGGGGTGTTCCCGCTGCTGTTTCCTGAAGTCCACAATCATCTCCTTAGTTTTGTTGACGTTGAGTGTGAGGTTATTTTCCTGACACCACACTCCGAAGGCCATCACCTCCTCCCTGTAGGCCGTCTCGTCGTTGTTGGTAATCAAGCCTACCACTGTTGTGTCGTCCGCAAACTTGATGATTGAGTTGGAGGCGTGCGTGGCCACGCAGTCGTGGGTGAACAGGGAGTACAGGAGAAGGCTCAGAACGCACCCTTGTGGGGCCCCCGTGTTGAGGATCAGCGGGGAGGAGATGTTGTTGCCTACCCTCACCACCTGGGGGCGGCCCGTCAGGAAGTCCAGTACCCAGTTGCACAGGGCGGGGTCGAGACCCAGGGTCTCGAGCTTGATGACGAGCTTGGAGGGTACTATGGTGTTGAATGACGAGCTGTAGTCGATGAACAGCATTCTCACATAGGTATTCCTCTTGTCCAGGTGGGTTAGGGCAGTGTGCAGTGTGGTTGAGATTGCATCGTCCGTGGACCTATTTGGGCGGTAAGCTAATTGGAGTGGGTCTAGGGTGTCAGGTAGGGTGGAGGTGATATGGTCCTTGACTAGTCTCTCAAAGCACTTCATGATGACGGAAGTGAGTGCTACGGGGCGGTAGTCGTTTAGCTCAGTTACCTTAGCTTTCTTGGGAACAGGAACAATGGTGGCCCTCTTGAAGCATGTGGGAACAGCAGACTGGTATAGGGATTGATTGAATATGTCCGTAAACACACCGGCCAGCTGGTCTGCGCATGCTCTGAGGGCGCGGCTGGGGATGCCGTCTGGGCCTGCAGCCTTGCGAGGGTTAACACGTTTAAATGTCTTACTCACCTCGGCTGCAGTGAAGGAGAGACCGCATGTTTCCGTTGCAGGCCGTGTCAGTGGCACTGTATTGTCCTCGAAGCGGGCAAAAAAGTTATTTAGTCTGCCTGGGAGCAAGACATCCTGGTCCGTGACTGGGCTGGATTTCATCTTGTAGTCCGTGATTCCACTTTGTCTCTGTACTGACGCTTAGCTTGTTTAATAGCCTTGTGGAGGGAATAGCTGCACTGTTTGTATTCAGTCATGTTGCCAGACACCTTGCCCTGATTAAAAGCAGTGGTTCGCGCTTTCAGTTTCACGCGAATGCTGCCATCAATCCACGGTTTCTGGTTAGGGAATGATTAGGGAATCTAGGCTATATATGGACCGATTTAATCAAAAAAAAGACCCAATAGTGATTATGGGACATCTAGGAGTGCCAACAAAGAAGATGGTCTAAGGTAATGAATGTTTTATATTTTATTTGTGCGGTTTGTGTAGCGCCGACTATGCTAATTATTTTGTTTACGTCCCCTGGGGGTCTTTTGGGGTGTTACATGCTATCAGATAATAGCTTCTCATGCTTTCGCCGAAAAGCATTTAAAAAATCTGACTTGTTGCCTGGATTCACAACGAGTGTAGCTTTAATTCAATACCCTGCATGTGTATTTTAATGAACGTTTGAGTTTTAACTAATACTATTAGCATTTAGCGTAGCGCATTTGCATTTCCAGAGCTCTAGATGGGACGCCTGCGTGCCAGGTAGGAGCAAGTGGTTGAAAAGACCCATTGTGTGTTGCAGTTATGCTGCAGCATTGAAGACCATCTTGATGGGAACCATGGTCAACAGTCATACCCCCTTATCATTAGAAGAAGACACATCGAGATTAACAAATACTACATTGTGGTGGACAAGAGGCTTATTCCCTGCCAGGAAATGAGTGGTCTGTGTGTTGATGAAATGTTCAAAGCCCACTTTGTCATTAACCTGACATATGATGATGCTCTTGTCAACTTCTTCACATTTGTGCAGACAACCATCTACAACATTGATGTAGGCAAAATTTACCACCCTGTACTTACCCCCAATACTCTCCTATCCTTAACACAATTGGGGAATTTTTCTCCACACTTGTCAGGATTTGGCCAGGGTTGTTCCGGTTTTTGGTCACTAGATGCCCCCATTGTGCTTTTTGACCTTTTGTTTTCCCTTGATCCCCATTATTATTTGCACCTGTGCCTCGTTTCCCCTGATTGTATTTAAACCCTTAGTTTTCCTCAGTTCTTTGCTCTGTGTTTGTATGTTAGCACCCAGCCCTAGTATTCTGTGAACTCTTGTTGATCCCGGTGGACTCTCTTGTGGAATTCTGTTTTTCGTTCTTGTTTACTTATTTTTGAGTATCTTTTGAGGCTTTTTATGCTATACCTACCACCTTGTGGATTTACCTTTTTGTCTTGGAGGATTACCTTTGTTCTTGTGGAATTCCTTTTGAGGTTGTGGAGTTACATGTTTTCCTGAAGGACTTCACTTTTTACTTCATTAAATACACTGTCTCAAGTACTGCTGTGTCTGCCTCATCTTCTGGGTTCTGCCGACTATTCGTGGCTCAGTTGGTTAAGTGACTGTTTCTCACTCCGGAGACCCGGGTTCGTAACCGGGTCCTGACAACACTGTCACGACTTCTGCCAAAGTCGTTGCCTGTCCTTGTTTGGGCGGTGCTCGGTGTTCGACGTCACCGGTCTTCTAGCCATTATTGATCCATTTTCCATTGGTTTTGTCTTGTCTTCCCACACACCTGTTTTCAATCCCATTCATTACCTGTTGTGTATTTAACCCTCTGTTTCCCCTCATGTCTTTGTCAGAGATTGTTTATTGTCAGTGTAGTGTTTTTTGTATAGGTGCGCGTCGGGTCTTCGTACCCATATTTGTTTATATTCATTTTTCTTATTAGTGTTATGGAGCATGTTACTTGGACATTTAATAAAAGACAAAATTTTACACTCATAGTGGAGGTGGACGTATCCGAAGCTGGGATAGGAGCAGTGCTCTCTCAGCGTTCGGGTGTGCCACTGAAGCTTTGCCCCTGTGCTTTCTTTTCGAAGAAACTCAGCCCGGCGGAGCGAAACTATGATGTGGGGAACCGAGAGCTGTTAGCTGTTGTAGAAGCCTTGAAGGTGTGGAGGCATTGGCTTGAGGGGGCTAAACACCCTTTTCTCATCTGGGCTGACCACCGTAATCTGGAGTACATCCGGTAGGCGAAGAGACTGAATCCTTGCCAGGCAAGGTGGGCCATGTTTTTCACTCGTTTTGTGTTTACTCTTTCTTACAGACCAGGCTCCCAGAATGTTAAGGCAGACACATTGTCTCGGCTGTATGACACAGAGGAGCATGACACATGGATCCCACTCCCATACTCCCAGCTTCGTGTCTGGTGGCGCCTGTAGTGTGGGAGCTGGATGCGGACATTGAGCGGGCGTCATGTGCAGAGCCCTCTCCCCCTGAGTGTCCAGCTGGTCGTCTGTACGTTCCGTCTGCTGTCCACAACCGATTAATCTATTGGGCTCACATGTCACCCTCCTCTGGTCATCCTGGGATAGGTTGGACGATGCGCTATCTTGATGGGAGGTACTGGTGGCCCACTTTAGCTGAAGACGTGAGGATTTATGTTTCCTCCTGCTCAGTGTGCGCCCAGTGCAAGGCTCCTAGACACCTGCCCAGAGGTAAGCTACAACCTCTACCCGTTCCTCAACGGCCGTGGTCGCACCTGTCAGTGGATTTTTTGACTGATCTTCCACCTTCACAGGGTTACACCACGATCCTGGTTGTTGTGGATCAGTTTTCGAAGTCCTGTCGTCTCCTCCCTTTGCCCGGTCTCCCTACGGCCTTACACACTGCAGAGGCCCTGTTTACACACGTTTTCCTGCACTATGGGGTGCCTGAGGATATAGTGTCTGATCGGGGTCCCCAGTTCACATCAAGGGTCTGGAAGGCGTTCATGGAGCGTCTTGGGTTTTCACCCTGAGAGTAATGGGCAGGTGCAGAGAGTTAACCAGGATGTGGGTAGGTTTCTGCGGTCTTATTGCCAGAATCGGCCGGGGGAGTGGGCGAAGTTCGTGCCCTGGGCAGAGATGGCTCAGAACTTGCTACGTCACTCCTCCACTAACCTTACTCCTTTTCAACGTGTATTAGGGTATCAGGGTATCCTTGGCATCAGAGCCAGACCGAGGCTCCTGCTGTGAACAATTGGTTTCGGCGCGCTGAGGAAACCTGGGAGGCAGCTCACGTCCACCTTCAGCTCGCCATAAGGCGCCAGAAAATTGGCACAGACCGTCGCCGCAGTGAGGCACCAGTGTTCGCACCAGGGGACAGGGTCTGGCTCTTGACCCAAAACCTGCCCCTCCGCCTGGTCTGCCGGAAGCTGGGGCCGCGGTTTGTGGGGCCGTTTAAAGTCCTGAGGAGAGTGAACGAGGTATGTTATAGGTTACAACTGCCCACTAATTACCGTATTAACCCCTCATTCCATGTGTCTCTCCTCAGGCCGGTGGTGGCTGGCCCGCTCCAGGAGGCTGAAGTGCGTGATGTTCCTCCGCCTCCTCTAGACATCGAGGGGGTCCCAGCGTACTCTGTTCGATCCATTTTGGATTCGAGACGTCAGGCGAGGGGCCTTCAGTACCTCGTGGACTGGGAGGGTTACGGGCCGGAGGAGAGAAGCTGGGTTCCGGTGGAGGACGTGTTTGATCCTTCCATGTTATCAGAAGTCCACCATCTCCATCCGGATCGCCCTGCACCTCGCCCTCCGGGTCGTCCCCGAGGCCGGCGTCAGGGGGGGAGTCGTTGCCTCCTTGTTCGGGCGGTGCTCGGCGTTCGACATCACCGGTCTTCTAGCCATCATTGATCCATTTTTCATTTTCCATTGGTTTTGTCTTGTCTTCCCACACACCTGTTTTCAAATCCCATTCATTACCTGTTGTGCATTTAACCCTCTGTTTCCCCTCATGTCTGTCAGAGATTGTTTATTGTCAGTGTAGTGTTTTTTGTATAGGTGTGCGTCGGGTCTTCGTACCCATATTTGTTTATATTCATTTTTCTTAGTGTTATGGAGCATGTTACTTGGACATTTATTAAAAGACTCAATTTTACACTCTGTTTGACTCTCCTGCGCCTGTCTTCCCTGCCACCTATACACATATTTCTGACACACATGGAGGTGGAAGGTATATGATAGGTGCCCTCACGAACAAGCCGCCCTTCTCCAGGCTATGGATGATGCATGCAATGACATCATGGCAGACCAGTGTCAGGCCTGGATTCGCCATGCCAGAAGATTCTTCCCAAGATGTTTGGCTAATGAAAACATACATTGTGATGTGGATGAGAACCTAGAAGTAAAAAAATCTAGAAGTACAGTAATCAATCCTTTGTTTTGCTTTTTACAGTAAGCCAGGTGAGGAACACTGCAGTTGATGTTTTACTGAAGTTTTTCTTTTTTTGTAGCAAATTATTTTTGCTTTGATTCAAAGAAACCTGTTGTGATTTTATTGTATTTCATCAATAAATGTCTAATTTTGTTAAATGATTCCACTGTCTCTGTAGTGTTCTCTCTACTAGTCCTTTTACAGTGAAGTATTTACGCGTAGTAGCATAATGAAACATGTGTCACATATTTTGTACTACAATATTTAATGATTGTACGAACAACTACACAGTTAAACTATATATCTTCTGTGTGGGTGATCTAAATGAATGTTCCTATGGTATTTCATGATAAATTAGTTATTTGAACCAATGATGCTGCAAGTGTAAGGTTTCTTTAAAGATATGAATGCACAATGAAATGTTTTGAACATTCAACAGCCTGTGTTACAAGTGATGACCATTTTGAGTTTTGTGTCTAGAGTTCTGAAAAATGACCACAATGTTCTGAAATTAGTGCCAAAGTGATTGTAAAAAACTGTACATTTAACCTTTATTTAGTAAACACACCTCATCCCAACCACCAATGTGTAGCATCCTAGGGTGATGCATGGCATAACCACTTTATGCCAGAACACTCACAACACATCAGCTACCATAGTGGAGATGATGATTTGGTGGCCATGATGGAAATGGGGCCAGGTTAAGAATATGGCCAGGACACCAGGTTAACACCTGTAGTCTTACCATAAGTGCCATAGATCTTGTGTGTGTGTGTGTGTGTGTGTGTGTGTGTGTGTGTGTGTGTGTGTGTGTGTGTGTGTGTGTGTGTGTGTGTGTGTGTGTGTGTGTGTGTGTGTGTGTGTGTGTGTGTGTGTGTGTGTGTGTGTGTGTGTGTGTGTGTGTGTGTGTGTGTGTGTGTGTGTGTGTGTGTGTGTGCGGGTGTGTGTGTGTGCGGGTGTGTGTGTGTGCGGGTGTGTGTGTGTATGTTTTGGCGCACAGCAGCGGTGGCCTCAATGTGTGATCTAATGGGCTTTCAACGGCATCAGACGACATTAAGACTACAACACAAATGAACATCAACACACAAACCCCACTCTCCAACTACATCACCGCTAATTGACTAAATTATATGAAATTTGGGCTGTTTTTCAGAGATCAAGGAGGATAAGCCTGTACACTTCACTTGAATAAATGTATGTGATTGTCACGCCTTGGTCTTAGTATTTTGTGTTTTCTTTAATTATTTGTTCAGGCCAGGGTGTGACATGGGTATATTGTATTGTCGTATTGTTTTTTTTTAGGCATTGGGATTGATTCTTGTTGTCTCTGATGGGGAACTGTATTTAGGTAGCCGGGGTTTCACTGTGTATTTCGTGGGTGATTGTTCCTGTCTCTGTGTAGTTTCACCAGATAGGCTGTAAATAGTTTTCACGTTCCGTTTGTTGTTTCATGTATCGCGATTCATTCATTAAAGAACATGAGTAACAACCACGCTGCATTTCGGTCCGACTTTCTTTCGACAAACGAAGAACGCCATTACAGTGATCAAGTCTCTAGGTGGATGTGCTGCCTGTCTGAGCATCGGCTGCTGGTTGATTGTTTGAGACTTTGTCTGCATGTGCCACGGTGGCTCAGGGTTTTATTGGCTATGCTTGAAGAGTACGTAACATGTCTTGGTGTGAATCAGCAAACCACACACCCATGCATACACTGAGAAAATTATGAGTTCTACCCCCACCGCTTCTTCAGAATACCCCCCAGCCAATGCACCTTAAAATGTTGATTTCCACCTTAATAGACATAGCCAAACATAATTATTTTTCATGACATAGCCATAAACAATAACTGGTAATGTTGCACAGTTTTACAAAGGTCTGGAACTCACCTTTCTGGTAAAAATGTGTTTAATAAATTGCTGAGGTGTACTCACTTGTCACGACTTCCGCCGAAGTCGGTCCCTCTCCTTGTTGGGGCAGCGTTCGGCGGTTGACGTCACCAGCCCTCTAGCCACCGCCGATCCACTTGTCATTTTCCATTTGTTTTGTCTGTGTCTTACACACCTGGCTTCACTAATAGAATTACTTGTTTATTATTTAACCCTCTGTTCCCCATGTTTGTTTGTGAGTGGTTGTTTGTAAATCGGTCCGTTATTGTGGGCTCAAATATTTGCCTTGTATTTGTGTATTTTGAGTAAATTACATTGATTACTCAGTTCCCTGAGCTGACAAGGTACAAATATGTCATTCTGCCCCTGAACATGCAGTTAACCCACTGTTCCTAGGCCATCATTGAAAATAAGAATTTGTTCTTAACTGACTTGCCTAGTTAAATAAAGGTAAAATAAAAATACATTTTAATGGACAAGAAATGTGGTATTCTTTCAAAAACAAGGAAATGTATAAGTGACCCCAAACTTTTGAATGGTGGTGGCTTGTGGGCTTCCTATTCAGGCATCAACACAACAAAATGTGGAAAATTAATGCACAGTGCCTTCAGAAAGTATTCATACACCATGACATATTCCACATTTTCTGTTACAGTCTGAATTCAAAATGTATTTCTTTTAAAATGTTGTCACCCATCTACACACAATACCCCATAATGACAAAGTGAAAACATGTTTTTAGAAATGTATATATGTCAATAAACAAATATGTTCAGCCAAGCAGAAACCTGATAGAAATATAATTTTAAAGAATGCTGTAAGTACAGAAATGGTTTGCTTTTTGTGAAATGAATATGCAATATGCAGTCAGTGACAACTGTGTGGAGTTTGTTAAAGCTTATTACAGTGTAATAGGCAATATGTCCTGAGATGATCCAATGATCTTCTATGTAGAATAACTTTTCATATTCTAACGACTCTTGTGTGGCTTGTGAGTGCTTGTGTTCTTAAGAGTCTCTGCTTTTCATAGATGGGTCATAATAGTTTGTAGCTCAAACCATTCAGACTTTCAGACAGATGTTTTTGTGATAGGAATGGTTTTTGGGATCCGCACTTGTCTCACAAACACAGCCGTTAATCACACAGATTAATTGCTGGTAGCAATGGAAGCGGAAGAAATGGACTAATCCAATCAAACACACAATGTTTAAGAGAGGTTGGAAGTCAAAAACGTGCCAGCGATACCGTGGGACTCAAACAAAATACTTTTGAATGTAGTTTTTATGACGGTGCATTGAGCTATTGTTGCTTCAGACATCACGTGGCTTTGACAGAACATTTCCACTAGTTTGTTGCTCCCTGTAAACTCAGCCTACAGGGGTGCTAGATGGTTGGAGTTGTCAGCAAAGCAGCATGACAGAAATATTATGTCAAGTTTTCGAACTACTGGTAGTTTCTTTGAGAAGACATATAAAGTGATCCTTGCATTTGAACAACAGCATAAATACACCTATTATACTTTTGCATGTCAAAAACCAATGACCACTGCTGCACATGCTGCCACTGTTTTGATCAGGTTAGATTAAACTATTTAAAATGAGCAGTCAACTCATGAATAAACTAGTGCATTATAGGGAGAATGCAACAAGCATACAGATGCAATAAGTGAAAACACATTATCTAACTGGGGATAGCTAGCTAACATAATGTCACAAAGCATGATGCACAAGCTAGTTAATGTTCATTCTGAAATAACTTCATATTTACGCGTTAGTCAGATATGAGTTTAGAAAGACTTGAAATTGGCATGGGAGCTAACTAGCTAGCATAAAACAGCTAGCGATAGCTAGCGATCTGTTTATCAATTAACTGGTTAATTTGTCCCAAACAGTCAACCAAACTATTTCTCAAAATGTTTCTTAAAATTACTGTAGTAATGACCTAGTTTTGTGCTGTTTTAGTCAACACAATATGTCACCATGTCATCTATAGTAGAACCTGATTAACAACATAAGGGGCAAACAATCAAATTGGCCATGCTTTTTTGTCCTACCAGATCCGTGATGAGAAGGTTCTAGCTAGTGTATCCCTCTGTCCTTTGACTCTTGTTGGATGTACATAGTTGTCCGGTTTTTCAGGTCCCAGGCTCCTATGACAGTTATGATTATTTATTTACAATTGAATTACAATTAGCTTTTTGCTTTCGCACCATCTTTACCTGACAAAGCAGATCTATTGTAGTTTCACGTGCGGAAATAAGCCGTCTGGCGCGAGAGACTCATTGGGAGAAGGAAACTAGAGCAGACCCAGAAGTTCTGACTGAACGGATGCATTTGAGCACCCCAGGACTGTCCATTTACTTTGTGTTGTTCTAATTTATGCTATGTGGGCTGTGCACCCAGGCCCTGGTTAACAACGTTCTCCATGACTTGTTGAACCGGTTCATGTTTGTCCACCTCGACGACATCCTCGTCTTCTCCCGCTCAGCTCAAGAACACTTGCTCCACACCCGAGAACCAGCTTTTTGTGAAAGCAGAAAAGTGCTAATTCCATCACTCCACCATCTCCTTCCTTGGTTAGGGTTAGCCCCCCTTCTTCTCACATCGTCTTAACGCCACATAGAGGAATTACGTTGTGGGGAATCGTGAGCTTCTCGCTATGAAGGTGGCATTGGAGGACTGGAGGCACTGGTTGGAAGGGGCGGGAACATACTTTCTTTGTGTGGATGGATCAAAAGCTCGGTGGGCCCTGCTCTTCACCTGGTTCAACTTATCCCTCTACTACCGCCTGGGATCCAAGAATGTCAAGCCGGAAGCACTTTCACCCCGCTATAAACCTGCAGCGACACCCTTGGACCCCAAGACCATCCTTCCTACCTCGTTTCTGGCGGCGCCACTCATCTGGGGTATTGAGAACCAAGTCTGTGTGGGGGGGGCTCTGATAACTGGATATTTGTCCAGATGCTGTCTGCTCCCTGGTCCTGGAGTGGGCTCACTGCTCCAGGCTTGCCTACATCCGGGTTTCCATCGGACCATGGGCTTTGTGGGACAACGCTCTTGGTGGCCCACCGTGGTCCCTGACATCTCTGCATTCGGCGCCGCCTGCACTATCTGTGCGCAGAATAAGTTTCCTCGGCAAGCTCCGGCTGGCCTCATTCAACCATTTCCTGTCCCTCACCATCCCTGGTCACAAATATCCCTGGTCTTCGTCACTGGTCTTCCCCCGTCTGATGGCAACACGTTATCCTTACGGTGGTGGACTGGTTTTCCAAAGCCGCCCATTTCATTCCTCTCCACAAGCTACCCTCAGCCATTGAGACGGCCCAACTTACGGTGCAGCACGTCTTCCGGATCCATGGATGCCGGTGGACATGGTCTCCAACAGGGTCCTCAGTTCTTCTCCCGGTTCTGGAAGGTGTTCTGCACACTCATTGGTTCGTCATCCAGCCTGTCTTCCGGTTTCCACACCCAGTCTAACGACCAGTCTGAGCAAGCCAGTCAGGACCTGGAGACGACTCTTCGTTGCCTGGTCTCCACCAAATCTACCACCTGCAGCGAGCAACTCTGTGGGTAGAGTACGCCTGCAACACCCTCCGCTGCTCAGCCACTAGTCTCTCACCTTTTGAGTGTTCCCTGGGATATCAGCCCCTGCCCGCTCTTCCCAGAACAAGAGGAGGAGGTCAGCATACCCTCAGCCCAGATTTTCATCTGCGGCTGTCGCTGAACCTGGAAGAGAGCCAGGGCTCTTCTCAAGACCACCTCCAGGTATCGACGACAGGCGGACTACCACCAGACCTCTGCTCCCCATTATCATCTCGGGCAAAGGGTATGGCTATTCACCCCATTTTCCCCTGTGCATTTATACCTGTATTCTCTGTTTGTATGTTGCCAGTTTGTCTTGTCTTGTCAAGCCTACCAGCGTGTTTTTATTACTCCTGTTTCCTTGAGCCCCTGATTTCTAGTTTTCCCGGTTTTTCATAACTCTGCCTGCCCTGACCCTGAGCCTGAGCCTGCCAGATGTGCTGTACTTTTTCCACTGCCCTGGATACTGACCTCTGCCTGCCCCTGACCCTGAGCCTGCCGCTTTGTACCTTTTGGATTCTACCCTGGACTACTTACCCCTGCCTGCCCTTGACCTCTCCTTTGTCTGTTTGGGTCTTTACCTGAGCCGTGATTGATTCTAGATATCTGGATATCCAGATATTAAATATTTATGTTGATGATATCATTTGAATTGTGAAATAATGACTAACAGCATAGGGAGTGCACACTGTACATATTCCTATGTGTGTGTGATCCTTACGGGAATTGAACCTACAATGATAGTGTAGCTAGCGCCACACTAATTTGTGGTGAGGACGAGATCCTCTGGATAAGAGCTATAGGAGGACAGTGGTTTGGAAATGCATTATTAATATCACTGCTTGCTCTGTTAGAAAGTAGGTTTCCCATCTTTGATGTTACGTAGGTCGAAACACCACATTTTATCAATTTATAAAGCCCTATTGCAAAAACTCCCTCATTCGCTGACATCTTTACTTACCAATAGAAATACACGTTACCATACAGCTAACTCTGGAAATTCCATTTGTTGCTACAGACTTATGAAAAACATGAAAAACAGCCATTAGTTTCTATGTATGTATGTCCCCATCATAGCACTGAGCCTGCAATTGTGAATGTGGTAAATTACCTTTTAATGGCGTCAGACCGAGGCTCTGCATCTGTCCTCGTGCTCCTAGACCTTAGTGCTGCTTTTGATACCATCAATCACCACATTATTTTGGAGAGATTGGAAACCCAAATTGGTCTACATGGACAAGTTCTGGCCTGGTTTAGATCTTATCTGTCAGAAAGATATCAGTTTGTCTCTGTGGATATCAGTTTGTCTCTCTGTCCTCTGACAAATCAACTGTACATTTCAGTGTTCTTCAAGATACCGTTTTAGGACCACTATTGTTTTCACTATATATTTTACCTCTTGGTGATGTCATTCAGAAACATAATGTTAACTTTGTTCTACTTTTAAACTCGGACAAAACAGAGATGCTCGTTCTAGGTCCCAAGAAACAAAGAAATCTTCTGTTGAATCTGACAATTAGTCTTGATGGTTGTACAGTCTTCTCAAATAAAACTGTGAAGGACCTCGGCGTTACTCTGGACCCTGATCTCTCTTTTGATGAACATTTCAAGGAAAGCTTTTTTCCATCAGAAAAATTAATCCATGCTTTTGTCACTTCTAGGTTAGACTACTGCAATGATCCACTTTCCAGCTACCCGGATAAAGCAATAACTAAACTTCATTAGTGCTGAACACGGCGGCTAGAATCTTGACTAGATCCCAAAAATGTGATCATATTACTCCAGTGCTAGCCTCTACACTGGCTTCCTGTTAAGGCAAGGGCTGATATCAAGGTTTTACTGCTAACCTACAAAGCGTTACATGGGCTTGCTCCTACCTATCTTTCCGATTTGGTCCTGCCGTACATGCAGTGGGGCAAAAAAGTATTTAGCCACCAATTGTGCAAGTTCTCCCACTTAAAAAGATGAGAGAGGCCTGTAATTTGCATCATAGGTACACTTCAACTATGACAAACAACATGAGAAAAAAAATGCAGAAAATCACATTGTAGGATTTTTTAAATGAATTTATTTGTAAATTATGGTGGAAAATAAGTATTTGGTCAATAAAAAACGTTTATCTCAATACTTTGTTATATACCCTTTGTTGGCAATGACAGAGCTGAAACGTTTTCTGTAAGTCTTCACAAGGTTTTCACACACTGTTGCTGGTAATTTGGCCCATTCCTCCATGCAGATCTCATCTAGAGCAGTAATGTTTTGGGGCTGTTGCTGGGCAACAAGGACTTTCAACTGCCTCCAAAGATGTTCTATGGGGTTGAGATCTGGAGACTGGATAAGCCACTCCAGGCCACTCCTTCGTTGCCCGGGCGGTGTGTTTGGCACGTAGAATGTATGCACACATGACTGTAAGTCGCTTTGGATAAAAGCGTCTGCTAATTGGCATATATTATTATTATTATTATTATCATTGTCATGCTGAAAGACCCAGCCACGTTTAATCTTCAATGCCCTTGCTGATGGAAGGAGCTTTTCGCTCAAAATCTCACCCCATTCATTCTTTCCTTTACACGGATCAGTCGTCCTGGTCCCTTTGCAGAAAAACAGCCCCAAAGCATGATGTGTCCACCCCCATGCTTCACAGTAGGTATGGTGTTCTTTGGATGCAACTCAGCATTCTTTGTCCTCCAAACACGACGAGTTGAGTTTTTACCAAAATGTAATATTTTGGTTTCATCTGACCATATGACATTCTCCCAATCTTCTTCTGGATCATCCAAATGCTCTCTAGCAAACTTCAGACGGAACTGGACATGTACTGGCTTAAGCAGGGGGACACGTCTGGCACTGCAGGATTTGAGTCCCTGGCAGCGTAGGGTGTTACTGATGGTAGGCTTTGTTACTTTGGTCCCAGCTCTCTGCAGGTCATTCACTAGGTCCCCCCCGTGTGGTTCTGGGATTTTTGCTCACCGTTCTTGTGATCATTTTGACTCCACGGGGTGAGATCTTGCGTGGAGCCCCAGATCGAGGGAGATCATCAGTAGTCTTGTATGTCTTCCATTTCCTAATAATTGCTCCCACAGTTGATTTCTTCAAACCAAGCTGCTTACCTAATGCAGATTCAGTCTTCCCAGGCTGGTGCAGGTCTACAATTTTGTTTCTGGTGTCCTTTGACAGATCTTTGTTCTTGGCCATAGTGACGTTTGGAGTGTGACTGTTTGAGGTTGTGGACAGGTGTCTTTTATACTGATAACAAGTTCAAACAGGTGCCATTAATACAGGTAACAAGTGGAGGACAGAGGAGCCTCTTAAAGAAGAAGTTACAGGTCTGTGAGAGCCAGAAATCTTGCTTGTTTGTAGGTGACCAAATACTTATTTTCCACCATAATTTGCAAATAAATTCATTAAAAATCCTACAATGTGATTTTCTGGAATTGTTTTTTTTGTCTGTCATAGTTGAAGTGTACCTATGATTAAAATTACAGGCCTCTCTCATCTTTTTAAGTAGGAGAACTTGCACAATTGGTGGCTGACTAAATACTTTTCCCCCCCACTGTACCTACACGTACGCTATGGTCACAAGACGCAGGCCTCCTTACTGTCCCTATAATTTCTAAGCAAACAGTTGGAGGCAGGGCTTTCTCCTATACAGCTCCATTCTAATGGAATGGTAGTCTGGCCCAAGAGTGTGAAGGTGAACAAAAAGGCACTGGAGCAACGAACCACCCTTGCTGTCTCTGCCTGGCCGGTTCCCCCCTCTCCACTGGGATTCTAACCCTATTACAGGGGCTGAGTCACTGGCTTTACTGGTGCTCTTCCATGCCGTCTCTGGGAGGGGTGCGCCACTTGAGTGGGTTGAGTCACTGGCGTGATCTTCCTGTCCGGGTTGGCGCCCCCCCTTGGGTTTGTGCCATGGCGGAGATCTTTGTGGGCTATACTCGGCCTTGTCTCAGGATGGTAAGTTGGTGGTTGAAGATATCCCTCTAGTGGTGTGGGGGCTGTGTTTTGGCAAAGTGGGTTGGGTTATATCCTGCCTGTTTGGCCCTGTCCGGGGGTATCGTCGGATGGGGCCACGGTGTCTCCCGACCCCTCCTGTCTCAGCCTCCAGTAGTTATGCTGCAGTAGTTTATGTGTCCGCGAGCTAGGGTCAGTCTGTTATATCTGGAGTATTTATCATGTGTTATCCGGTGTCCTGTGTGAATTTAAGTATGCTCTCTCTAATTCGCTCTCTCTTTCTCTCTTTTTCTCTCTTTCTTTCTCTCTTTCTTTCTTTCTCTCTCCCAGAGGACCTGAGCCCTAGGACCATGCCTCAGGTCTACCTGGCCTGAAGACTCCTTGCTGTCCCAGTCCAGCTGGCCGTGCTGCTGTTCCAGTTTCAACTATTCTGCCTGTGGCTATGGAACCCTGACCTGTTCACCGGATGTGCTACCTGTCCCAGACCTGCTGTTTTCAACTCTCTAGAGACAGCAGGATCGGTAGAGATACTCTGAATGATCGGCTATGAAAAGCCAACTGACATTTACTCCTGATGTGCTGACCTGTTGCACCCTCAACAACCACTGTGATTATTATTATTTGACTCTGCTGGTCATCTATGAACATTTGAACATCTGGCCACACCTCATGGCCTGGTTCCTCTCTAGGTTTATTCCTAGGCTCTGGCCTTTCTAGGGAGTTTTTCCTAGCCACTGTGCTTCTACACCTGCATTTCTTGCTGTTTGGGGTTTTAGGCTGGGTTTCTGTACAGCACTTTGTGACAACAGCTAAGAAGGGCGTTATAATTTGATTTGATTTGATGTACTCCATGGAACTCAGAGTATGAAATCCAGAGTATGGAACATTGTTGCCTCTCAGGCAGCTCAAAATGTTGATTGAGAACCTATTTGTTGAGGAAGGTGATTGTTTTTCTTTAGTGTGTCTGTATTTTTGTATTCTCTTGTACTTTGTAAAAGGTGTGAAATGTAAAATGCAGGGCTCCCTTGTGAAATAAACCTCTCAATGGGCTCCCTATTGTAATAAATTTAAACAATTTATAAATTAAACATGAATTCCTAGTCTGTAGTGAGTGAGAGCTGAGAGTTGGGGGGTGGGGACCACTGCTCTATACGTTATCAATTCAAATGTAGTTGTTTCTGACACGCCTATAATCAGACCCAGGTGTTCTATTATCCTATTCCAATAACAGCAAGACGTTTTAAAGGATGTTGATTAGGTGGCAATATTTGACAATAGATGATATAATGTGGGAATTAATTTCAGGGTTAACAGTTGGGATATGATGTGCATGGATGGCTTCACCAAAAACGTGTCTACTATCTCCCCCAGTAGTTGGAGCAGCATTCTAAAGACAAATGGAAGGGAGGAAGAAGAGAAGGAAGGAAAGAGTAGGCTTATCCTTTTATGTATTCTGCTGAGGCGTATATGAGGAGTTACAGGAGACACCACACTCCTGTGGGTAACAGCTCTACAGATTGGTCGGTTAGGGATGGTATTCAGACTCACGTTGATTACAGACTGTAAAATAATGTGGGGAATAATGAATGTGCCATCTGAGAGAAGGAGATAAGTCAAATAGTTTTCTATTGATTATCTGTTCATATTCCCCCATTCAAACTTGTTGAACTGTTGCCCAAAAAAAGTTGGTGTGAGTTATCAGTGGTTCACACACACACACACACACACACACACACACACACACACACACACACACACACACACACACACACACACACACACACACACACACACACACACACACACACACACACACACACACACACACACACACACACACACACACACTGAAAGAAATCACTCACACAAATGAAACAAATGAACACATAAATGCTTTCAGATAAACATACTCATATTCACAGTACAAAACTAAAAAAGCAAACAAAGCATACAAAATACATTCATGCATATACATCTACACAGAGACATGCACAAAAAACATTGACATGGGCAGTCAGAGTGTCTTGGCTAAGATAAGGCTAGCTGCTGTGTGTTGTCACTACTGTAAAATACTGGTCCATCTGACCAGCTGACAGCCAGTGACCAGGGCATGGAGCCTGAGATAAGACTGCTGCATCACAGCCATCAATCAAAACAACCTCTTCCCCTAACACTGGGGAAAACTCCCTTCAAAGACACACACACATGAGCACACACGCATCCCATTCCACATCATCACATTCCTAGATTAGATGAAGGGTACATTAGCCTCTTAGGCCGACCCACACCGCATTCGGTCGCGTAATCATAGCCTCAAGCTCATTACCATAACGCAACGTTAGCGATTTCTAAAAATCGCAAATGAAATGAAATAAATATGCCTGCTCTCAAGCTATCCTTTTCTTAACAATCCTGTCGTCTCAGATTTTCAAAATATGCTTTAGAACCAGAGAAAATCAATAATTTGTGTAAGAGTGGTGATAGCTAGCTTAGCATTTAGCGTTAGCATTTAGCACGCAACATATTCACAAAAACCAGCAAAGGGATCAAATAAAATAATTTACCTTTGAAGAACTTCAGATGTTTCAATGAGGAGACTCTCAGTTACATAGCAGATGTCCAGTTTTTCCTGAAAGATGCTTGTGTAGGACACAACGTTCCGTTTTGTTACTATGCATTTGGCTACCGAAACTAACCGAAAATTCATTCACCTACAACGTTGAACTTTTTATTCCGAATTAACTCCATAATATCGACTGAAACATGGAAAACGTTGTTTGAATCAATCCTCAAGGTGTTTTGTCATATATCTCTTCATTGAAATGCCGTTCCTGGAAGCCTGCATTGTTCTCAGATTCGGATGGAAAAATACTGGTAGGTGACTTTTGCGCACCAATTTCCACACAGACACCGTGCGGGACCCCTGGTAAATGTAGTCTCTTATGGTCAATCTTCCAATGATATGCCTACAAATACGTCACAATGCTGCAGACACCTTGGGGAAACAATAGAAAGTGTCCGTTCATTCCTGTCGCATTCACAGCCATATAAGGCGATCATGGAAAACGTGCCATCAGAAATCCTGTTGATTTCCTGGTCGCTCAAACATCTTGGTTTTGCCTGTAGATTTTGTTCTATGGCACTCACAGTGAAAATCTTTGCAGTTCTGGAAACGTCAGAGTGTCTTCTTTCCAAAACTATCAATTCCAAGCATAGTCGAGCATCTTTTCGTGACAAAATATTGCGCTAAAAACGGGCACGTCTTTTTATCCAAAAATGAAATACTGCACCTAGAGTCTTAAGAGGTTAATGATATGCAGATAGATAAATTGAATGCCTTAGAGGTAGTATTTAAACGTCAATAGAGTGATTCCGAGAGCAGGTGCTCTGTTTGGAATCTTCTGATTGCTTTCATAAGGCTTAGATCACTATTTTTATTTTTGGAAAAATAACGTTCCCAAAGTAAACTGCCTATTTTTCAGGACCAGATGCTACAATATAATTGACACCTTAGGATAGAAAACACTCTAAAGTTTCCAAAACTGTAAAAATATTGTCTGTGAGTATGACAGAACTGCTATTGCAGGCGAAACCCTGAGGAAAATCCAATCAGGAAGTGCCTCTTATTTGAAACCGTTGTGTTCCTATGCACCCCTATTGGCCATTGAAAGGGATATCAACCAGATTCCTTTTTCTACATATTCCCTAAGGTGTCTACAGCATATTGACATAGACACCTCAACAAACTGAGGTATTTTGGGTATAAAAATAATTGTTATAGAACAAAAGGGACATTTGCTGTTTAACTGGGAGCCTCGTGAGTGAAAACATCCGAAGATCATCAAAGGTAAACATTTAATTTGATTGTTTTTTTGATTTTCATGACCAAGCTTCCTGCTGCTAGCTGGACATAATGCTATGCTAGGCTATCGATAAACTTACACAAACACTTGTCTTGCTTTGGCTGTAAAGCATCATTTCAAAACCTGAGATGACAGGGTGATTAACAAAAGGCTAAGCTGTGTTTCACTATATTTCACTTGTGATTTCATGAAAATGAATATTTTCTAGTAATATTTTTTGACCGGTGCGCTATGCTAATTAGTGTAGTTGATGACAATTCTCCCTGATCCGGGATGGGTAGTTCCAAGATTAAGCACACTGTGTTTGTCTATTGTTGTGACTTAGATGAAGATCAGATAACATTTTACGTCAAATTTATGCAGGAATCCAGGTTAATTCCAAAGGGTTCACATAGTTTTTCTTGCCACTGTATGAATAACTTTGACTGCAGCCCCAGAGTTTGACGTGTTCGTCTTTTGGACACAAGTAACAGAACAAGAGTGAGAGAGCGAGAGAGAAGAAACAGCCATGATGTCACGCCGTGATCTGTTTCACCTGTCCTTGTGATTGTCTCCACCCCCCTCCAGATGTCGCTTATTTTCCCTGGTGTATTCATCCCTGTGTTTCCTGTCTCTCTGTGCCACTTTGTCTTGTATTTTCATGTTTTCCCTGTGCTCCTGCTTTTCTATTCTGTTTACTAGTCCTCCCGGTTTTGACCTTTGCCTGTTTTTCTGGACTCCATTCCCGCCTGCCTGACCATTCTGCCTGCCCTGACCTCGAGCCTGCCTGCCATTCTGTACCTCTGGAACTCTGAACTTGTTTTGACCTTTTGCCTGTCCACGACCATTCTCTTGCCTACCCCTTTTGGATTGTTAATAAACATATTGGACTTTAACCATCTGCCTCCTGTGTCTGCATCTGGGTCTCGCCTTGTGCCCTTATACATGACCTTTAACATAATTAAAAGACTGTTTGAGAAAATGTCAGTGTAAGCATACCCATAGAGATTCATTTTGATTTTAACTTCTTGGATATAGGGGGCGCTATTTAAATTTTTGGATGAAAAATTTTCCCGTTTTAAACAAGATATTTTGTCACGAAAAGATGCTCGACTATGCATATAATTGACAGCTTTGGAAAGAAAACACTCTGACGTTTCCAAAACTGCGAAGATATTGTCTGTGTGTGCCACAAAACGGATGTTACAGGCGAAACCCAGATAAAGATCCAATCAGGAAGTGCCGCATTTTTTGAAACAGCCTCATGCCAATGACTCCTTATATGGCTGCGAAGCAGCTAGGAGTCAGCTTACATTTTCCACGTTTTCCTCGTAGCCCTTGGTTCTCCCCAGACCTGACTGCCCTTAACCAACACAAAAACATCCTATGGCGTTCTGCATTAGCATCGAACAGCCCCCGTGATATGCAGCTGTTCAGGGAAGCTAGAAACCGTTATACACAGGCAGTTAGAAAAGCCAAGGCTAGATTTTTCAAGCAGAAATTTGCTTCCTGCAACACTAACTCAAAAACGTTCTGGGACACTGTAAAGTCGATGGAGAATAAGAACACCTCCTCCCAGCTGCCCACTGCACTGAAGATAGGAAACACTGTCACCACTGATAAATCCACCATAATTGAGAATTTCAATAAGCATTTTTCTACGGCTGGCCATGCTTTCCACCTGGCTACTCCTACCCCGGTCAACAGCACTGCACCCCCAACAACAACTCGCCCAAGCCTTCCCCATTTCTCCTTCTCCCAAATCCATTCAGCTGATGGTCTGAAAGAGTTGAAAAATCTGGACCCCTACAAATCAGCCGGGCTAGACAATCTGGACCCTTTCTTTCTAAAATTATCTGCCGAAATTGTTGCCACCCCTATTACTAGCCTGTTCAACCTCTCTTTCGTGTCGTCTGAGATTCCCAAAGACTGGAAAGCAGCTGCGGTCATCCCCCTCTTCAAAGGGGGGGACACTCTTGACCCAAACTGCTACAGACCTATATGTATCCTACCATGCCTTTCTAAGGTCTTCGAAAGCCAAGTCAACAAACAGATTACCGACCATTTCGAATCTCACCATACCTTCTCTGCTATGCAATCTGGTTTCAGAGCTGGTCATGGGTGCACCTCAGCCACGCTCAAGGTCCTAAACGATATCTTAACCGCCATCGATAAGAAACATTACTGTGCAGCCGTATTCATTGATCTGGCCAAGGCTTTCGACTCTGTCAACCACCACATCCTCATCGGCAGACTCGACAGCCTTGGTTTCTCAAATGATTGCCTCGCCTGGTTCACCAACTACTTCTCTGATAGAGTTCAGTGTGTCAAATCGGAGGGTCTGCTGTCCGGACCTCTGGCAGTCTCTATGGGGGTGCCACAGGGTTCAATTCTTGGATCGACTCTCTTCTCTGTATACATTTACATTACATTACATTTAAGTCATTTAGCAGACGCTCTTATCCAGAGCGACTTACAAATTGGTGCATTCACCTTATGACATCCAGTGGAACAGTCACTTTACAATAGTGCATCTAAATCTTAAAGGGGGGGGTGAGAGGGAATACTTATCCTATCCTAGGTATTCCTTAAAGAGGTGGGGTTTCAGGTGTCTCCGGAAGGTGGTGATTGACTCCGCTGTCCTGGCGTCGTGTAGGAGTTTGTTCCATCAATGAGGTCGCTCTTGCTGCTGGTGAGTCCCTGATCCACCTCTACGCAGACGACACCATTCTGTATACTTCCGGCCCTTCTTTGGACACTGTGTTAACAACCCTCCAGGCAAGCTTCAATGCCATACAACTCTCCTTCCGTGGCCTCCAATTGCTCTTAAATACAAATAAAACTGAATGCATGCTCTTCAATCGATCGCTACCTGCACCTACCCGCCTGTCCAACATCACTACTCTGGACGGCTCTGACTTAGAATACGTGGACAACTACAAATACTTAGGTGTCTGGTTAGATTGTAAACTCTCCTTCCAGACCCATATCAAACATCTCCAATCCAAAGTTAAATCTAGAATTGGCTTCCTATTTCGCAACAAAGCATCCTTCACTCATGCTGCCAAACATACCCTTGTAAAACTGACCATCCTAACAATCCTCGACTTTGGCGATGTCATTTACAAAATAGCCTCCAATACCCTACTCAACAAATTGGATGCAGTCTATCACAGCGCAATCAGTTTTGTCACCAAAGCCCCATATGCTACCCACGATTGCGACCTGTACGCTCTCGTTGGCTGGCCCTCGCTTCATACTCGTCAAACAACTACCTCTTTCCCAACTGTATTTAATTTATTTATTTATTTTGCTCCTTTGCACCCCATTATTTTTATTTCTACTTTGCACATTCTTCCATTGCAAAACTACCATTCCAGTGTTTTACTTGCTATATTGTATTTACTTTGCCACCATGGCCTTTTTGCCTTTACCTCCCTTCTCACCTAATTTGCTCACATTGTATATAGACTTGTTTATACTGTATTATTGACTGTATGTTTGTTTTACTCCATGTGTAACTCTGTGTCGTTGTATCTGTCGAACTGCTTTGCTTTATTTTGGCCAGGTCGCAATTGTAAATGAGAACTTGTTCTCAACTTGCCTACCTGGTTAAATAAAGGTGAAATAAATAAAAAATGTAAATAAAATTGCAATGTTAGGCTTTTTCCGTAACGTTTAAAAAAAGGGGCACAGCGGTTAAGGAAGCTGCTTTTTGTTAAAAATTGTGCAACATTTCAGCGCATATGATTAGTATGTGTGGATAGAAAACACTCAGACGTTTCTAAAACTGGTTAAATCACGGCTGTGACTATAACAGAACGTGCGTTTTATCGAAAAGTGCAGGAAAATCTGATCACTGAAAATGGAAAAATATATCCATGCGCAACTTCAACCAATTGTTAAAAGTGACCCCCATTAAATGGAGCCGAGGTTGCAATACCTACAGCTTCCACACGATGTCAACAGTCTTGTCATTTGCCTACTATTTTTTTCTTGGTCAAACAGACTCAAGGCAGAGCAGTTCTTCCAGTCTCCGACCGGATATTTTGGTTGAGGTTTACCCGGACATTATTTCCAGACGCACAGCTATAGAATATAATTCGCCTCGTGATCAATTTGACCGTTTATTAACGTTTACTAATACCTAAAGTTGCATTACAAAAGTATTTCGAAGTGTTTTGTGAAAGTTTATCGTCGACTTTTTTAATTTAAAAAAATGACATTACGTTAAAAAACGCTATTTTTTTTGTTGATCACACACTCTTCATAGATCGATATCTAGGCTATATATGGACCGATTTCATCGAAAAAAAGACCCAATAGTGATTATGGGACAACTACGAGTGCCAACAAGAAGATGGTCAAAGGTAATGAATGTTTTATATTTTATTTGTGTGGTTTGTGTAGCGCCGACTATGCTAATTATTTTGTTTACGTCCCCTGCGGGTCTTTTGGGGTGTTACATGCTATCAGATAATAGCTTCTCATGCTTTCGCCGAAAAGCATTTTACAAATCTGACTTGGTGGATAGATTCACGAGTGTAGCTTTAATTCACTACCTTGAATGTGTATTTTAATGAAAGTTTAATGACAGTTTGAGTTTTATCAAAAACTATAGGTGGCGCTCTGAAACTCCGCTGTGTGATGTTCCTGCCTGGGAACTGTATTCTGCTACATCCTTAAGAAGTTTTAAGAACCAGTGTATCTTTAATTATATGTAGAACATGTATCTTTAGTCAAAGTTTATGATGAGTATTTCTGTTATCTGGCATAGCTTTCTATAATTCCTCCGGATATTTTGGAGGAATTTCTGAACATGGCGTCAATGTAAACCGAGATTTGTGGATATAAAATGCATATTATCGAACAAAACATAAATGCACTGTGAAACATGTCATATGACTGGCATCTCATGAAGATTTTCAAGAGGTTAGTGATTGATTTTATTTTTAATCCTGTTTTTGTGATTTTATCTTTGGCTGGAAAAAATGGCTACGTTTTTTCTTTGGTTTGGTGGTGGTCTAACATAAATATATGTTGTGTTTTCGCTGTAAAACATTTTAAAAATCTGACACGATAGGTAGATGAACAAGGTGTTTATCTTTCATTTGAGGTATTGGACTTGTTAAAGTGTGGAGGTTACATATTTATAAAGAATATTTTTGCATTCCCTGGGCCACCTTTTCTGCTTAAGGGGGGGGGGTGGAGTTCCCCTCGGGGTACGCCTCGCCTCAACAGGTTTTAAACAGATGGAGACCCATAATAGTCTTTGGTGCTATTATACATGATCACCATTGATTGCTGATCATCTCTCTCTATTCTACAATATTCTGTCCACACACACCCACATACACACACATATGGATCATGTGATAATAAAGGAGAGCCAAGAAAACAACTGTGTGTAAGGGACTGTACGTTAGTTATAATAAGGGTTAGACAGAGCAAGTCTGACCTCAAATTAAAATGCATTATGGGCTATTTTTTTATTGGGCTACTTTTTTTAACCTCATATTCATAATCTCCAGCACTAAACCAGTGTATACATGCATGAAAACAGTGCATGTCTATTATTAAAAAGATAAGTAAAATAGTTTTTTTAAATGCTTCTCTGTGACATCACAGAGTAGCATTAAAAAAACTGTGATTTTAAAAACCTGCAATGAGTTTCTAGCCCAACGGACGGTTTTGTCTTGCTCCCAAGATAGATATTTCTTGCTTAAACTGACGGATTTTGATGGGGATTTTTTTATTTGACTAATTACATTTCCACAAGGACATCAAATCTTTAAGCAAAATATATTCTCATATGACCCTCCTTGAATGCTTGAAAAAAGCAATTGACCCTCTACCCAAAGTAATATTTGAAATATGAAGTACATTTTCTTAGAAAAAAACATTTGTCCTGTGCTTCTTCGAGCATGCACTTTGTATAACCTTTAGGCTTGTGATAATATTTATTGAGACCACACTAAATTATAGGCACATTTGACCTTGCTCGCTCAGTGGAGAATGGTGGTCTGCTGCTGAGCATCTGGCATGGTAGATTTCCTCTTCTTAGGACCAAGATGCGACGTGGTAAGTGTTCGTAATTTTTATGGAAAAACTGAACACTACAAAACAACAAAGTGACAACCGTGATGCTAATGAAACACTGTGCTAACAAGCAACATAACATAGACAATCACCCACAACCCACAATGACAAAACAGGCTACCTAAATATGGTTCCCAATCAGAGACAATGATTAACACCTGCCTCTGATTGAGAACCATATCAGGCCAAACACAGAAACAGACAAACTAGACATACAACATAGAATGCCCACTCAGATCACACCCTGACCAAACAAAACATATAAACATACAAAGCAAACTATGGTCAGGGCGTGACACACACATTGAGATATAATAAGCTAATAAGCAACTACTTTTAAAACACTGAGAAATATATACATTTAATTTAGAAATTACATGACCCTCCCCTGGACTAAATCAATAAAAATAAAAATAAATATCCCGGACTGAAATTTTAAGAGCATGACCCTCCCCGACATTCCTTCATGTACCATGTTCCAGAAATTACAAACAGTCCCTAACACCAATTGATACCATTGAACATGTAAGTAGCATCTTGTCCTATACATGTGACCATAACACCTGAACTTGATGGGTAATATTTAGAATACCTGTCAGTGACTCAATCATTTTGACACATCATCCTCCAACCTTCACATGCTAAACACCTGGAGAGAAAGAGATGAGCGACAAAAAAAATAAGATTGAGTGCAATAGTGAGCAAGACCAAAACAAAGGATGTCTAACCAGGGAATGTGACAAGTACATATACATAACATGCATCACCATAGAGACACACAGATTACAGTAAAATGGAAACACGAAAACAAACACAGAAACACGCTCACACACAGACAAACGTATGGAATGTGACAGCTGACGTTGAAGCCGTATGATTCAAATCTTTGTTTAAAAAACCACTCTCCTGTACTGCTCATGAATAATGGCTGTCAAGTTAGGGAGGCAGAGAGGGAGGGCTGGCGATCCATGCGGAAGAGAAGACAAACCAGTACATTAAACACAAACAACCAGCATATCGTGTGTGTGTGAGAACGTGTCTGTGTGTGAGGAAGAAAGAGGGAAAGAAGAGGGAGGAGTGAGAGAAGAGTAATTACACATCAGATGTGCTAATGGTGCATGAAGTGGCTGCAGTGTCTCTCGCTCTCTCGCTCTCTCTCTCTCGCTCTCTCTCTCTGACCTCCCAATCTGTTGATGAGGATGGCTCTGCAGTCTAGGGGTTATACAGTGCATTCGGAAAGTATTCAGACCTCTTCCATTTTCCACATTTTGTTACGTAACATCCTTATTCTCAAATGGATTGAATATTTTTGTTCCCTCATCAATCTACACACAATGCCCCATGCAAAGCGAAAAGCGAAAACAGGTTTTTAGAAATTTTTGCAAATTTGAACAGAAATATGATATTTACATAATAATTCAGACCCTTTGCTATGAGACTCAAAATTGAGCTCAGGTGCATCCTGTTTCCATTGATCATCCTTGGGATGTTTCTACAACTTGAGTGTGTAACATCTGCGTCCAACTTACACTCTCAAACACACAGATCCCCTGACCGCAGCTCACTTTCCAGATCCCAATCACCTGAATTCTGATCACCTGTTCATACACCGGTATGTCATTATCACACACTATTTAGCTCAATTCTTTGCACCCATCGATGTGAGATATTGTTTGTTTTGTGACACACTTCTATTAGGAGCTCTGTTTTTCCTGTAATTTAATCGTCCTGTGTATGATAGTATTTGCCTGCCACACTAACGACACCTTTTGCCTATTCCCTGCAAGTACCTTAGCCGGATTTCGGATTATCAACCAATTATCAAATCAAATCAAATCAAATGTTATTTGTCACATACACATGGTTAGCAGATGTTAATGCGAGTGTAGCGAAATGCTTGTGCTTCTAGTTCCGACAATGCAGTAATAACCAACAAGTAATCTAGCTAACAATTCCAAAACTACTACCTTATAGACACAAGTGTAAGGAAATAAAGAATATGTACATAAGGATATATGAATGAGTGATGATACAGAGCGGCATAGGCAAGCTACAGTAGATGGTATTGAGTGCAGTATATACATATGGGATGAGTATGTAAACAAAGTGGCATAGTTAAAGTGGCTAGTGATACATGTATTACATAAGGATGCATTAGATGATATAGAGTACAGTATATACGTATACATATGAGATGAATAATGTAGGGTATGTAAACATTATATTAGGTAGCATTGTTTGAAGTGGCTAGTCATATATTTTACATAATTTCCCATCAATTCCCATTATTAAAGTGGCTGGAGTTGAGTCAGTGTGTTGGCAGCAGCCACTCAATGTTAGTGGTGGCTGTACCAGTTGAAGCTAGGGGGGCGCTATTTCATTATTGGATAAAAAAAGTGCCCGTTTTAAGCTCAATATTTTGTCACAAAAAGATGCTCGACTATGCATATAATTGCCAGCTTTGGAAAGAAAACACTCTGACGTTTTCAAAGCTGCAAAGATATTATCTGTGAGTGCCCCAGAACTGATCTTACCGGCGAAACCAAGATGCAACTTCAAACAGGAAATGAGCAGGATTTTTGAGGCTCTGTTTTCCATTGTCTCCTTATATGGCTGTGAATATGCTGTGAACGAGCTGCCGTTCCTCCAAGATGTCTGCAGAATTGTGATGTATTTGTAGGCATATCATTGGAAGATTGGCCAAAAGAGACTACAGTTGCCAGGGGCCCGTCCGGTGTCCTTTGTCTACGTTGGTGTGTAACTCTCAGTGGCAATAATTTTACCATGCGACACAGACAGAGAAGTATCATTCCTGGAAGTGTGCATCAGTGAGATATGTGAAAAACACCTAGAGGATTGGTTCTAAACGTTTGCCATGTTTCAGTCGATATTATGGAGTTGATTTTGAAAAAAGTTTGGCGTTTGGATAACTGAATTTTCGTTTTATTTTGGTAGCCAAACGTGACGCACCAAACAGACCAATTTCTCCTGCACAAAAAATCTTTCAGGAAAAACTGAACATTGCCATCTAACTGAGAGTCTCCTCATTGAAAACATCCGAAGTTCTTCAAAGGTAAATGATTTATTTGAATGTTTTTGCTGGTTTTTGTGAAAATGTTTCCTGCTGATGCTAACGCTAAATGCTACGTTAGCTATCAGTACTGTTACACAAATGCTAGTTTGCTATGCTTGAGAAGCATATTTTGGAAAATCTGAGATGACAGTGTTGTTAACAAAAGGCTAAGCTTGAAAGCTAGCATATTAATTTCATTTCATTTACGATTTTCATGAATAGTTAACGTTGCGTTATGGTTTGAGTTTGAGGCTATGATTACGCTACCGGATCCGGCATGGCTCCACGCAAGAAGTTAACAGTCTGATGGCCTTGAGATAGAAGCTGTTTTTCAGTCTCTCGGTCCCAGCATTGATGCACCTGTACTGACCTCGCCTTCTGGATGATAGCGGGGTGAACAGGCAGTGGCTCGGGTGGTTGTTGTCCTTGATGATCTTTATGGCCTTCCTGTGACATCGGGTGGTGTAGGTGTCCTGGAGGGCAGGTAGTTTGCCCCCGGTGATGCGTTGTGCAGACCTCACTACCCTCTGGAGAGCCTTACGGTTGTGGGCGGAGCAGTTGCCGTACCAGATGGTGATACAGCCCGACAGGATGCTCTCGATTGTGCATCTGTAGAAGTTTGTGAGTGCTTTTGGTGACAAGCCAAATTTCTTCATCCTCCTGAGGTTGAATAGGCGCTGCTGCGCCTTCTTCACGATGCTGTCTGTGTGGGTGGACCAATTCAGTTTGTCTGTGATGTGTATGCCGAGGAACTTAAAACTTACTACCCTCTCCACTACTGTTCCATCGATGTGGATAGGGGGGTGTTCCCTCTGCTGTTTCCTGAAGTCCACAATCATCTCCTTAGTTTTGTTGACGTTGAGTGTGAGGTTATTTTCCTGACACCACACTCTGAGGGCCCTCACCTCCTCCCTGTAGGCCGTCTCGTCGTTGTTGGTAATCAAGTCTACCACTGTTGTGTCGTCCGCAAACTTGATGATTGAGTTGGAGGCGTGCGTGGCCATGCAGTCGTGGGTGAACAGGGACTACAGGAGAGGGCTCAGAATACACCCTTGTGGGGCCTCAGTGTTGAGGATCGGAGGGGGGAGATGTCGTTGCCTACCCTCACCACCTGGGGGCGGCCCGTCAGCAAGTCCAGTACCCAGTTGCACAGGGCGGGGTCGAGACCCAGGGTCTCGAGCTTGATGACGAGCTTCGAGGGCACTATGGTGTTAAATGCCCAGCTGTAGTCGATGAACAGCATTCTCACATAGGTATTCCTCTTTTCCAGATGGGTTAGGGCAGTGTGCAGTGTGGTTGAGATTGCATCGTCTGTGGACCTATTTGGGCGGTAAGCAAATTGGAGTGGGTCTAGGGTGTCAGGTAGGGTGGAGGTGATATGGTCCTTGACTAGTCTCTCAAAGCACTTCATGATGACGGCATTCTTGGGAACAGGAACAATGGTGGCCCTCTTGAAGCATGTGGGAACAACAGATTGGGATAGGGATTGATTGAATATGTCCGTAAACACACCAGCCAGCTGGTCTGCGGATGCTCTGAGGGCGCGGCTGGGGATGCCGTCTGGGCCTGCAGCCCTGCGAGGGTTGACACGTTTAAATGTTTTCCTCACGTCGGCTGCAGTGAAGGAGAGTCCGCATGTTTTAGTTGCGGGCAGTGTCAGTGGCACTGTATTGTCCTCAAAGCGGGCAAAAAAGTTATTTAGTCTGCTTGGGAGCAAGACATCCTGGTCCGTGATGGTGCTGGTTTTCTTTTTGTAATCCGTGATTGACTGTAGACCCTGCCATATACCTCTTGTGTCTGAGCCGTTGAATTGAGATTCTACTTTGTCTCTATACTGACGCTTAGCTTGTTTGATTGCCTTGCGGAGGGAATAGTTACACTGTTTGTATTCGGTCATGTTTCCAGTCACCTTGCCCTGATTAAAAGCAGTGGATCGCGCTTTCAGTTTCACGCGAATGCTGCCATCAATCCACGGTTTCTAGTTTGGGAATGTTTTAATCGTTGCTATGGGAACGACATCTTCAACACACATTCTAATGAACTCGCACACCGAATCAGCGTATTCGTCAATGCTGTTGCCTGACGCAATACGAAACATATCCCAGTCCACGTGATGGAAGCAGTCTTGGAGTGTGGAATCAGATTGGTCGGACCACTGACCTCAGCGCGGGAGCTTCTTGTTTTAGTTTCTGTCTGTAGGCAGGGATCAACAAAATGGAGTCGTGGTCAGCTTTTCCGAAAGGAGGGCGGGGCAGGGCCTTATATGCGTCGCGGAAGTTGGAATAGCAATGATCCAAGGTTTTTCCAGCCCTGGTTGCGCAATCGATATGCTGATAAAATTTCGGGAGTCTTGTTTTCAGATTAGCCTTGTTAAAATCCCCAGCTACAATGAATGCAGCCTCCGGATATATGGATTCCAGTTTGCAAAGAGTCAAATAAAGTTTGTTCAGAGCCATCGATGTGTCTGCTTGAGGGAGAATATATGCGGCTGTGATTATAATCGAAGAGAATTCCCTTGGTAGATAATGCGGTCTGCATTTCATTGTGAGGAATTCTATCAACCTATTATCAACCTATTATCAACCTATTGCCCCGGATGAAGTTACTAGCCTTTTCCCTGCCTGTACTGTTGCCTTTTTAGACACGGTGTGTATGACCTTCTGCCTGCCCCTGGTGCCAGCTACCTGCCTCCTCCTGTGGCCCTAAACAACTGCTGCGCCCTGCGCTTGAAACCAATTTTCTGTCTCCCAATTCCATTGATTGGACATGATTTCGAAAGGCACACACCTGTCTATATAAGGTCCCACAGTTGACAGAGCATGTCAGAGCAAACATCAAGCCATGAGGTCTGTTGGGTTCGTATTTTTCAGAGTAAATAACTCACGGACACTAGAGAAGTTTAACCAAGTTGATTTTTTCCCAAAGGGTCTACACAGCTGTATTCAGACATACACACATTTCTCACCATCACAGGTGATCTCACTTAAGATCCCAATTAATATCCCATTTAAGACACTCCTCCTTCTCTCCAATCCAACCCTTATTACTCCCTTCAGGGGATCTGACCTCACCTCCTGACTTCAACCCCTCTTTCGCCTAATCCACAGATGCCCATCTTCTTCCTCTATAGCAATCCTTTGATCTCCTCCCATCCACCCAGCACATTCCACAGCCACTCTGTCTTTCCACAGAGAACCATTAACTTCTGACAAAAAACACAGTCTCTTTCACTCCTTATATTCTATGCTTCTGATCTATAATTTATTTAATATCTCAATGTTCAAAGTTTAGCCGATTCCTAGAGGTCTGGGGAAGGGTATAAAAAAAGCATTTCAGGTCCCCAAGAACACATCATTCTTAAATGGAAAAGTCTTCTTAGATCTGGCCAAACTGGGCATTTGGGAGAGAAGGGCCTTGGTCAGAGAGGTGACCATGAACCCGATGATCACTCTGACCGAGTTCCTCTGTGTAGATGGGAGAACCTCTCAGAAAGGCAATCCTCTCTGCAACACTCCACCAATCAGGCCTTTATGGTGGAGTGGCCAGACGGAAGCCACTCCTCCGTAAAATACACATGAAAGCCTGCTTAGAGTTTGCCAAAAGTCACCTAAACTATTTATTTCTGATGAAACCAGGATTGAACTCTTTGATCAGAACACCAAGTGTCACGTCTGGAGGAAACCTGTCACCATCCCTATGGTGAGTCATGGTGGTGGCAGCATCATGCTGTGGGGATGCTTGTCAGCGGCAGAGACTGGGAGACCATCAGGATCAAGGGAAAGATGAACAGAGTAAAGTACAGGGAGATCCTTGATGAAAATTTGCAACAGAGCGCTCAAGAACTCAGACTCGGGCAAAGGTTCACCTTCCAACAGGACAGCGATCCCTATGCACACAGCCAAGACAATGTAGGAGTGGCTTCGGGACAAGTCTCTGAATGTTCTTGAGTGGCCCAGCCAGAACCCGGACTTGATCCTGATCGGAAATCTCTGGAGAGACCTGAAAATGGCTGTGCAGCAACGCTCCACATCCAACCTGACAGAGCTTGAGAGGATCTGCAGAGAAAATTGGAGAAACTCCACGAATACAGGTGTGCCACGCTTATAGCATCATATCCAAAAACAATTGAGCCTGTAATTTCTGCCAAAGGTGCTTCAACAAAGTACTGAGTAAAGGGTCTGAATACTTATGTAAATGTCATATTTCATTTTTGTATTTTTTTAATTTGCAAAAATGTCTAAAAACAGTTTTTGCTTTGTCATTATGGGGTATTGTGTGTATATTGATGAGGAAAAAATGACAATGTACTCTATTTTAGAATAAGCCTGTTGTGTAACAAAATGTGAAAAAGTCAAGGGGTCTGAATACTTTCCGAAGCACCGGAACTCAGCTAAGTTTTATAGCAGGGAGCTCTTCCTCCACATTAGGAACATGCTGACTTCACTATGTCATTCCAGCTGCATTCCAGCTGCATGTTACATTGCAATGATATCACTGATGAGGCCTGTTTACAAAAATAAACACCAACAAACAGAACAGACACAACAAACACCGTCAACACATCATAACATCATACATAGCCTACAGTTTCAGCCTACAATGAATCAAAAAGAAAAAAAGACAAATTAATGATAGATTTGTCACTGAGGACAGGTCCCACCAATCTCACACCAGCAGCCTGTATCCCCACTTCTCAAAATAGCAAAGTCAAAAATGTAATCAAAAGGGGAAGAAAAGAAAAAGTACATCCCTGATTATTCCTGCACTTTAGATGGTCTTGTCATGTTAACTTTCGCTGTTGTATATTCCAAATTACATTTCAATAGCCAACCTGGGATCCCACCATAGCTGCGAGTAATGTTCCCTTTAAACTGTGCACATACCTGGCCGCCCAGTTCCTGGAGCCAACACACACCATTGATCTTCATTAAAATGTATATTTGCTGATATTCTTAGTTAGTAAGTTACTAGTTCAGCTATAGCCTAGTAATTTTGGTCAGGAGTGATTGCTTCCTAAAAGAGCACAAAATGGGTACAGTACACTACCAGTCAAAAGTTTTAGAACACTCTTTCAAGGGGTTTTCTTCATTTTTAAAATTATTTTATACATTGTAGAATAATAGTGAAGACATCAAACCTATGAAATAACACATATGGAATCATGTAGTAACCAAAAAAGTAATAAACGAATCAATATATGTTATATATTTGAGATTCTTCAAATAGCCACCCGTTGACGGTTCGGGTGGGAAAACTACCTGCCCTCCAGGACACCTACACCACCCGTTGTTACAGGAAGGCCATAAAGATCATCAAGGACATCAAGGCGGTGGCCCGTTCCTGTAGGTTCATGCTCTACAACATCCGCAGAGTACGACCCTGCCTCACACAGGAAGCGGCGCAGGTCCTAATCCAGGCACTTGTCATCTCCCGTCTGGATTACTGCAACTCGCTGTTGGCTGGGCTCCCTGCCTGTGCCATTAAACCCCTTCAACTCATCCAGAACGCCGCAGCCCGTCTGGTGTTCAACCTTCCCAAGTTCTCTCACGTCACCCCGCTCCTCCGTTCTCTCCACTGGCTTCCAGTTGAAGCTCGCATCCGCTACAAGACCATGGTGCTTGCCTACGGAGCTGTGAGGGGAACGGCACCTCAGTACCTCCAGGCTCTGATCAGGCCCTACACCCAAACAAGGGCACTGCGTTCATCCACCTCTGGCCTGCTCGCCTCCCTACCACTGAGGAAGTACAGCTCCCGCTCAGCCCAGTCAAAACTGTTCGCTGCCCTGGCCCCCAATGGTGGAACAAACTCCCTCACGACGCCAGGACAGCGGAGTCAATCACCACCTTCCGGAGACACCTGAAACCCCACCTCTTTAAGGAATACCTAGGATAGGTTAAGTAATCCCTCTCACCCCACCCCCCCTAAGTTTTAGATGCACTATTGTTAAGTGACTGTCCCACTGGATGTCATAAGGTGAATGCACCAATTTGTAAGTCGCTCTGGATAAGAGCGTCTGCTAAATGACTTAAATGTAAATGTAAACCACCCGAACCACTGCCTGTTCACCCCGCTATCATCCAGAAGGCGAGGTCAGTACAGGTGCATCAAAGCTGGGACCGAGAGACTGAAAAACAGCTTCTATCTCAAGGCCATCAGACTGTTAAACAGCCACCACTAACATTGAGTGGCTGCTGCCAACACACTGTCATTGACACTGACCCAACTCCAGCCATTTTAATAATGGGAATTGATGGGAAATGATGTAAATATATCACTAGCCACTTTAAACAATGCTACCTTATATAATGTTACTTACCCTACATTATTCATCTCATATGCATATGTATATACTGTACTCTACATCATCGACTACATCCTTATGTAACACATGTATCACTAGCCACTTTAACTATGCCACTTTGTTTACTTTGTCTACACACTCATCTCATATGTATATACTGTACTCGATACCATCTACTGTATGCTGCTCTGTACCATCACTCATTCATATATCCTTATGTACATGTTCCTTATCCCCTTACACTGTGTATAAGACAGTAGTTTTGGAATTGTTAGTTAGATTACTTGTTGGTTATCACTGCATTGTCGGAACTAGAAGCACAAGCATTTCGCTACACTCGCATTTAACATCTGCTAACCATGTGTATGTGACAAATACAATTTGATTTGATTTGATTTGACTTGATGACAGCTTTGCACACTCTTGGCATTCTCTCATCAAGCTTCACTTATAATGCTTTTCCAACAGTCTTGAAGGAGTTCCCACATAGGCTGCTTTTCCTTCACTCTGCGGTTCAACTCATCCCAATCCATCTCAATTTGGTTGAGTTCGGTGGATTGTGGAAGCCAGGTTATTTGATGCAGCACCTCAAAACTCTCCTCCTTGGTCAAATAGCCGTTGCACAGCCTGGAGGTGTGTTGGGTCATGGTCCTGCTGAAAAATAAATAATAATCCCACTAAGCACAAAACAGATGGAATAGTGTATTGCTGCAGAATGCTGTGGTAGCTATGCTGGTTACGTGTGCCTTGAATTCTAAATTAATCACAGACAATTCTAAATTAATCACAGACAGTGTAACCAAAAAAGCACCCCCACACCATAACATCTCCTCCTCCATGCTTTACGGTGGGAAATACACATGTGGAGATCATCCATTCACCCACAACGCATCTCACAAAGACATGGCGGTAGTGGACTGGTTTTCCAAAGCCACCCAATTCATTCATCTCACCAAGCTACCTTCCGCCAAAGAGACAGCCTGGCTCATGGTGCCGCATGTCTTCCAGGCCCACGGATTCCTAGTGGACATGTTCTCTGACAGGGGTCCTCAGTTCACGTCCCGGTTCTGGAAGGCATTCTGCACGCTCATTGGGTCATTGGCCAGCCTCTCCTCCGTGTTCGACCCCCAGTCCAATGGCCAGTCGGAGCGAGCTAACCAAGACTTGGAAATGACTCTTCGATACCTGGTCTCCGCCAACCCCACCATCTGGAGCCAGCAACTAGTGTGGATCGAATAGACCCGCAAAACCCTTCCTTGCTCTGCCACAGGTATCTCACCCTTTGAGTGTTTCCTTGGCTATCAGCCCCCGCTCTTCCCTGAGCAAGAGGAAGAGGTCGGCATACCTTCGACCCAGATGTTTGTCCACCACTGTCGTCGTACCTGGAGGAGAGCCCGGTCGGCCCTTCTCAAGACAACCTCCAGGTATCGACAACAAGCAGACCACCACTGGACTCCGGCTGTGCACCCGGGATCTGCCCCTCCGGATGGAGTTCCGCAAACTTTTCCCCTGGTTTAATTAACGTCCCTTTCCCCATCTCATTAGCCCCTCTGCTGTTCATCTTCCGTTGCTCTGTAACCTCCTTATGCATCCCACTTTTCCTGTGTCTAAAATCAAACCCATGTCTCACAGCCCTTTGTCTCCTGTTTCCTGACCCTGCCTGCCTTGCCCCACTGTACCTTGCCCCACCACACTGGATTATTGACCTCTGCCTGCCCTGATCCTGAGACTGCCTGCCGTTCTGTACCTTTTGGAATGACATCTACCTGCCCTTGACCTGTCGTTCTAGTAATACACTTTTGTTACTTCGACACTGACTGCATCTGGGACTTCCCCAAAACGTGATAAAGGCCACCGGGTGGCTAAAGGGTGGCTATTTTAAGAATCTCAAATATATATATTTTTTTGATTTGTTGAACACTTTTTTGGTTATTACATATGTGTTATTTCATAGTTTTGATGTCTTCACTATTATTCTACAATGTGGAAAATAGTAAAAATAAAGAAAAACCCTTGAATGAGTAGGTATTCTAAAACTTTTTACCAGTAGTGTACATATCTTACTGTTGTTGAAAAGCAAGTCAAATAAAGAGCTTTTTTTACCTGAAAGGGGCAGTGTCCTATTTCGAGACATGCTTGAATATGCAAATAAGCCTATAGGCAGAATATAGCATTCATTTTTGTATGATTCTCTGTATGCTAATAATAATGATAATGAATACAATTTTGCAAAGGGGTTTCTTGCATCATTATAACACAATAACGCAATTTTCAGTCACCTATTTGGCCAATTGTGTACAGATCATGTCTTATTTCTATAAAGCTTTTTGAGCTTTCCTGCAAGTAAAAGATCAGTCCTAAAATGATTAACCCTTTTACAGGCAGTTAGTTTCAATGTATGGAATCACTTGGGAGTTTCTGGATCTCCTTTATTCACACATCTTCAGTTCTAATTGTCCATAAAATGGGCAATTACAAGACTTGGAAGAATTCAATCAGTTGTTTTATAATTTTAGGAACTCTGAAAAAAATATGCTCTACCTGTCACGACTTCCGCCGAAGTCGGTCCCTCTCCTTTTTCGGGCGGCGTTCGGCGGTCGGTGTCGCTGGCCTTCTAGCCATCACCGATCCACCTTTCATTTTCCTTTTGTTTTGTCTTGTCTTCCCACACACCTGGTTCCAATTCCATAATTACATGCTGTGTATTTAACCCTCTGTTTCCTTTCCATGTCCTTGTCCGGAATTGTTTATTGTAAGTGTTTGTGCACGTTTGTCTGGCGTGCGAAGGACTTTTGTCCCATTGTATATATTTATTGTTTTTGTTCACAGTGATTATATTATTAAACTGCACCATTGTAACAGTCTTTGCTCTCCTGCGCCTGACTGCTATGGGATTTTTTTGTCTGTGCAAATAGAAAAATATTTTCATTTTCGATATATAATAATATTATTCAGTACATGTCATTTTACAGGTATTGTGTGCATATAAACAGTAAAAACATACATTTACATATATTGGAATATTCCTATTTTGACACACAAATGTATCATAATGTTTTTTCTTCTGATATGTAATTGCATTTGTATTTATTGTGGAGCCATGACAGCAGCTGCTATTCCTGGTGTCCAGCAAAATTAAGGCAGTTTATACAATTTTTAAAATATTACAATACATTCACAGATTTCACAACACACTGTGTGCCCTCAGGCCCCTACTCAGCCACTACCACATATCTACAGTACTAAATCCATGTGTAGTGCATATGTTATCGTGCGTGTGTGTCACGTTCTGACCTTAGTTCCTTTTTTTGTCTTTGTTTTAGTTTGGTCAGGGCGTGAGTTGGGGTGGGCAGTCTAAGTTTGTTTTTCTATGTCGGTTTTTGAGTTCGGCCTAGTATGGTTCTCAATCAGAGGCAGCTGTCAATTGTTGTCCCTGATTGAGAATCATACCTAGGTAGCCTAGATTTCACTTTTGGTTTGTGGGTGTTTGTTTCCGTGTGAGTGTTTGGGCCACACGGTACTGTTTCGTTTTGTTCACATCGTTTATTGTTTTGTTCCAGTGTTCAGTTTGTTTATTAAAAAGACATGAACACTTACCACGCTGCACCTTGGTCTTCCTCTCTATCTCCAGATGACATCCATTACAGAAACACCCACCACAAAAGGACCAAGCAGCGTGGTAACGGGCAGCAGCAGCAGAAGCAGCGATCGCAGGACTCCTGGACTTGGGAGGAGATTCTGGATGGCAAGGGACCATGGGCACAGGCTGGAGAATATCGCCTCCCCAAGGCTGAGCTGGAGGCAGCAAAAGCCGAGAGGCGGTAGTATGAGAAGGCAGCACGGCGGCACAGCTGGAAGCCCGAGAGGCAGCCCCAAAAATGTCTTGGGGGGGAACACGGGGAGTTTGGCGAAGGCAGGTAGGAGACCTGCGCCAACTTCCCGTGCTTACCGGGAAGTTGGCGAGAGAGAGGGACCGGGCAGGCACCGTGTTATGCCATGAGGCGCACGGTGTCCCCGGTGCGTGTGCATAGCCCGGTGTGGTACATCTCAGCTCCTCGTAACGGCCGGGCTAGAGTGGACATCGAACCAGGTGCCATGAAGCCGGCTCAGCGCATCTGGTCTCCAGTGCGTCACCTCGGGCCGGTATACATGGCACCAGCCTTACGCATGGTGTCCCCAGTTCGCCAGCACAGCCCAGTGCGGGCTATTCCACCTCGCCGCACTGGCCTGGCTATGGGGAGCATTCAACCAGGTAAGGTTGGGCAGGCTCGGTGCTCAAGACCTTCTGTGCGCCTTCACGGTCTGGTCTATCCGGTGCCACCTCCACGTACTAGCTCTCCGGTGGCAGCCCCCCGCACCAGGCTGTCTCTCCGTCTTCTATCTACAGATGTTCCCTTGTCCAGTGCTGTCAGAGCCTTCCTCCTCTCCAGCGCTGCAGCAGAAGCAGCGATCTCCAGTCTGTCCTGAGCTGCCAGAGTCTCCCGTCTGTCCTGAGCTGCCAGAGTCTCCCGTCTGTCCTGAGCTGCCAGAGTCTCCCGTCTGTCCTGAGCTGCCAGAGTCTCCCGTCTGTCCTGAGCTGCCAGAGTCTCCCGTCTGTCCTGAGCTGCCAGAGTCTCCCGTCTGTCCTGAGCTGCCAGAGTCTCCCGTCTGTCCTGAGCTGCCAGAGTCTCCCGTCTGTCCTGAGCTGCCAGAGTCGCCAGTCAGTCAGCTGCCAGAGCCGTCAGTCAGCCAGGAGCCGCCAGAGCCGTCAGTCAGCCAGGAGCCGCCAGAGCCGTCAGTCAGCCAGGAGCCGCCAGAGCCGTCAGTCAGCATGGAGCCGCCAGAGCCGTCAGTCAGCATGGAGCCGCCAGAGCCGTCAGTCAGCATGGAGCCGCCAGAGCCGTCAGTCAGCCAGGAGCCGCCAGAGCCGTCAGTCAGCCAGGAGCCGCCAGAGCCGTCAGTCAGCCAGGAGCTGCCAGAGCCGTCAGTCAGCCAGGAGCTGCCAGAGCTGCCTGTGACGCCGGCGATGCTAGAATCGCCCTTCACTCCGGCGTTGCCGGACTCTCCCACCTGTCCAGCGCTGCCGGATTCTCCCGTCCTTTCGGGACCCGTGGCGTGGGTCCCCAGTCCAAGGTCGGCGGCAAGGGTCGCCGCTCTAAAGTGGCCACGTAGGCAGCCTAATAGGCGCAAAAAAACTATGGTGAAGTGGGGTCCACACCCCGCACCAGAGCCCACCCAGATGCCCACCCAGACCCTCCCCTATAGGTTAAGGTTTTGCGGCCGGAGTCCGCACCTTTGGGGGGGGGGGGGGGGGGGTACTGTCACGTTCTGACCTCAGTTCCTTTGTTTTTGTCTTTGTTTTAGTATGGTCAGGGCGTGAGTTGGGGTGGGCAGTCTGTTTGTTTTTCTGTGTTGGTTTTTGAGTTCGGCCTTGTATGGTTCTCAATCAGAGGCAGCTGTCAATTGTTGTCCCCGATTGAGTATCAGACTTAGGTAGCCTGGTTTCCCTTTTGGTTTGTGGGTGTTTGTTACCATGTGAGTGTTTGGGCCACACGGTACTGTTTCATTTTGTTCACATCGTTTATTGTTTGTTCCAGTGTTCCGTTTGGTTATTAAAAAGACATGAACACTTACCATGCTGCACCTTGGTCCTCCTCTCTATCTCCAGACGACATCTGTTACAGTGTGTGTTTGTATGCATGTGTCTGTGCCTATGTTTGTGTTGCTTCACAGTCCCTGCTGTTCCATAAGGTGTTTTTTTAATCCGTATTTAAAAAATCTAATTTTACTGCTTGCATCAGTTACTTGATGTTCCATGTAATCATTGCTCTATGTATTACTATGCACCTCCCATAGTTTGTTCTGTACTGAGGACTTGTTGCATGGAATGCACAGGTGTCCAAGCTGTGTGCCAGTAGTTCATACAGACAGCTCGATGCATTCAACATGTGACTTAGGAAAATTCTCATAAATACAAGTAGTGATGAACTCCTCCACTTTGAGCCAGGAGAGATTGACATGCATATTATTAATGTTAGCTCTCTGTGTTGATCCAAGGGCCAGCCATGCTGCCCTTTTCTGAGACAATTGCAATTTTCCTAAGTGATTTTTTGTGGCACCTGACCACACGACTGAACAGCAGTCAAGGTGTGACAAAACTAGGGCCTTGTAGGACCTGCCTTGTTGATAATGTTGTTAAGAAGGTAGAGCAGTGCTTTATTATCCCCATCTGTTTTTTCAATATGTTTTGATCATGACAGTTTACCATCCAGGATTACATCAGGCAGTTTAGTCATCTCAAGTTGCTCAATTTCCACATGACTTATTACAATATATAGTTGAGGCTTAGGTTTTAGTGAATGATTTGTCCCAAATAAAATGCTTTTAGTTTTAGAAATATTCATGCTAAATTTTTCCTTGCCACCCACTCTGAAACTAACTGCAACTCTTTGTTAAGTGTTGCAGTAATTTCAGTCGCTGTAGTAGCTGATGTGTATAGTGTTGAGTCATCCGCATACATACACACTCTGTCATACATACTCTCATTAGTAAAGATCGAAAAAAGCAAGGGGCCTAAACAGCTACCTTGGGGAATTCCTGATTCTACCTTGAGTATTTTTGAGAGGCTTCCATTAAAGAACACCCTCTCTGTTCTGTTAGACAAGTAACTATTTATCCACATTATAGCAGGGGGTGTAAAGCCATAACACATACGTTTTTCCAGCAGCAGACTATGATCGACTACATCACTATTGCATTGAAGTCTATCATCAAGACAACCCCACAATCATTGTATCATCAATTTCTCTCAGACAATCATCAGTCATTATTGTGTAGGTGCTGTGCTTGTTGAGTGTCCTTCCCTATAAGCATTGTGAAATCATTTTGTTAATTTGTTTACTGTGAAGTAGCATTGTATCTTGTCAAACACTTTTTTTTGTTCAGTATTTGTGCCAGTAAAGAGACTTTACTCTTCTTGGGTAGCGGAACTACTTTAGCTTCCCCCAGGCCTGAGGGCACACACTTTTTAGTAGGCGTAAATTGAAGGTGTGGCAATATCGTCTGCTGTTACCCTCAGTAATTTTTCATACAGATTGTCAGACTCCGGTGGCTTGTCATTGTTAATAAACAACAACAAAAAATGTCACCGCTTCCACACTGACTTTACGCAATTCAAAAGTATTAATTCTTGTCTTTGTCAGGATTTGGCCAGGGTTGTTCCGGTTTTTGGTTACTAGATGCCCCCATTGTGCCTTTTGACCTTTTGTTTTCCCTTGATCCCCATTATTATTTGCACCTGTGCCTCGTTTCCCCCTGATTGTATTTAAACCCTTTGTTTTCCTCAGTGTTTGTATGTTAGCACCCAGCCCTAGTACTCTGTGAACTCTTGTTGATCCTGGTGGACTCTCTTGTGGAATTCTGTTTTTTGTTTTTGTTTGTTTGTTTGTTTTTGAGTATCTTTTGAGGCTTTTTGTGCTTTACCTTCCACCTTGTGGATTTACCTTTTTGTCTTGGAGGATTACCTTTGTTCTTGTGGAATTCCTTTTGAGGTTGTGGAGTTACATGTTTTCCTGAAGAACTTCACTTTTTACTTCATTAAATACACCGTCTCAAGTACTGCTGTGTCTGCCTCATCTTCTGGGTTCTGCCGACTATTCGTGGCTCAGTTGGTTTAGTGACTGTTTCTCACTCCGGAGACCCGGGTTCGTAACCGGGTCCTGACAGTCTTTCATAATTTGGTCCGATATACTTGGATGTGTAGTGTCAGCGTTTGTTGCTGGCATGTCATGCCTAAGATTTCTAATATTGCCAATGAAAAAAACCTTAAAGTGGTTGGCAATATCAGTGGATTTTGTGATGTATGAGCCATCTGATTCAATGAATGATGGAGCTGAGCTTTTTTTCCCAAAAATTTTCATTTGAGGTGCTCCAAAGCTTTTTACGATCATTCTTTATATAATTTATATTTGTTTCATAGTATAGTTGTGCAGGTATGAGGTAATTGAGGTAGCTATGTACTGTACATTTAGGTAGTGTAACGGCTTTCTTACTGGGAAGGAGAGGCGGACCAAAACGCAACATGGTTAGAGTCCATGTTAATTTAATAAGGTAACTCAAACATGAACAGGATACAAAACAATAAATGTGAAAACCGAAACAGTCCTGAATGGTGCATAAAACACAAAGACAGGAAACAACCACCCACAAATCCCAACACAAAACAGGCTACCTAAATATGGTTCCCAATCAGAGACAATGAATAACACCTGCCTCTGATTGAGAACGATATCAGGCCAAACATAGAAATAGACAAACCAGACACACAACATAGAATGCCCACCCAGCTCACGTCCTGACCAACACTAAAACAAGGAAAACACAAAAGAACTATGGTCAGAACGTGACAGGTAGTGGTAAAGTGATTAGTAGCAGCGTATGTGGTGAGTGTGAAATTGTGGTGTGTGTGTGTGTGTTTACTGTGTTAAATGAGGCCTCACCTCCTGGCTACACTAGTGACCATATCCCCCGTGCATCCCGCAAAGGCGGAGGTGTTGCTAACATTTACGATAGCAAATTTCAATTTACAAAAAAAAAATGACGTTTTCGTCTTTTGAGCTTCTAGTCATGAAATCTATGCAGCCTACTCAATCACTTTTTATAGCTACTGTTTACAGGCCTCCTGGGCCATATACAGCGTTTCTCACTGAGTTCCCTGAATTCCTATCAGACCTTGTAGTCATTGCAGATAATATTCTAATCTTTGGTGACTTTAATATTCACATGGAAAAGTCCACAGACCCACTCCAAAAGGCTTTTGGAGCCATCATCGACTCAGTGGGTTTTGTCCAACATGTCTCTGGACCCACTCACTCTCACAGTCATACGCTGGACCTAGTTTTGTCCCATGGAATAAATGTTGTGGATCTTAATGTTTTTCCTCATAATCCTGGACTATCGGACCACCATTTTATTACGTTTGCAATTGCAACAAATAATCTGCTCAGACCCCAACCAAGGACCATCAAAAGTCGTGCTATAAATTCACAGACAACACAAAGATTCCTTGATGCCCTTCCAGACTCCCTCTGCCTACCCAAGGATGCCAGAGGACAAAAATCTGTTAACCACCTAACTGAGGATCTCAATTTAACCTTGCGCAATACCCTAGATGCAGTTGCACCCCTAAAAACTAAAAACATTTCTCATAAGAAACTAGCTCCCTGGTACACAGAAAATACCCGAGCTCTGAAGCAAGCTTCCAGAAAATTGGAACGGAAATGGCGCCACACCAAACTGGAAGTCTTCCGACTAGCTTGGAAGGATGGTACCGTGCAGTACCGAAGAGCCCTTACTGCTGCTCGATCGTCCTATTTTTCTAACTTAATTGAGGAAAATAAGAACAATCCGAAATTCCTTTTTGATACTGTGGCAAAGCTAACCAAAAAGCAGCATTCCCCAAGAGAGGATGACTTGCACTTTAGCAGTGATAAATTCATGAACTTCTTTGAGGAAAAGATTATGATTATTAGAAAGCAAATTACGGACTCCTCTTTAAACCTGCGTATTCCTCCAAACCTCAGTTGTCTTGAGTCTGCACAACTCTGCCAGGACCTAGGATCAAGAGAGACGCTCAAGTGTTTTAGTACTATATCTCTTGACACAATGATGAAAATAATCATGGCCTCTAAACCTTCAAGCTGTATACTGGACCCTATTCCAACTAAACTACTGAAAGAGCTGCTTCCTGTGCTTGGCCCTCCTTTGTTGAACATAATAAACGGCTCTCTATCCACTGGATGTGTACCAAACTCACTAAAAGTGGCAGTAATAAAGCCTCTCTTGAAAAAGCCAAACCTTGACCCAGAAAATATAAAAAACTATCGGCCTATATCGAATCTTCCATTCCTCTCAAAGATTTTAGAGAAGGCTGTTGCGCAGCAACTCACTGCCTTCCTGAAGACAAACAATGTATACGAAATGCTTCAGTCTGGTTTTAGACCCCATCATAGCACTGAGACGGCACTTGTGAAGGTGGTAAATGACATTTTAATGGCATCGGACCGAGGCTCTGCATCTGTCCTCGTGCTCCTAGACCTTAGTGCTGCTTTTGATACCATCGATCACCACATTCTTTTGGAGAGATTGGAAACCCAAATTGGTCTACACGGACATGTTCTGGCCTGGTTTAGGTCTTATCTGTCGGAAAGATATCAGTTTGTCTCTGTGAATGGTTTGTCCTCTGACAAATCAACTGTACATTTCGGTGTTCCTCAAGGTTCTGTTTTAGGACCACTATTGTTTTCACTATATATTTTACCTCTTGGGGATGTTATTCGAAAACACAATGTAAACTTCCACTGCTATGCGGATGACACACAGCTGTACATTTCAATGAAACATGGTGAAGCCCCAAAATTGCCCTCGCTAGAAGCATGTGTTTCAGACATAAGGAAGTGGATGGCTGCAAACTTTCTACTATTAAACTCGGACAAAACAGAGATGCTTGTTCTAGGTCCCAAGAAACAAAGAGATCTTCTGTTGAATCTGACAATTAATCTTAATGGTTGTACAGTCGTCTCAAATAAAACTGTGAAGGACCTCGGCGTTACTCTGGACCCTGATCTCTCTTTTGAAGAACATATCAAGACCATTTCGAGGACAGCTTTTTTCCATCTACGTAACATTGCAAAAATCAGAAACTTTCTGTCCAAAAATGATGCAGAAAAATTAATCCATGCTTTTGTCACTTCTAGGTTAGACTACTGCAATGCTCTATTTTCCGGCTACCCGGATAAAGCACTAAATAAACTTCAGTTAGTGCTAAATACGACTGCTAGAATCCTGACTAGAACCAAAAAATTGATCATATTACTCCAGTGCTAGCCTCTCTACACTGGCTTCCTGTCAAAGCAAGGGCTGATTTCAAGGTTTTACTGCTAACCTACAAAGCATTACATGGGCTTGCTCCTACCTACCTCTCTGATTTGGTCCTGCCGTACATACCTACACGTACGCTACGGTCACAAGACGCAGGCCTCCTAATTGTCCCTAGAATTTCTAAGCAAACAGCTGGAGGCAGGGCTTTCTCCTATAGAGCTCCATTTTTATGGAACGGTCTGCCTACCCATGTCAGAGACGCAAACTCGGTCTCAACCTTTAAGTCTTTACTGAAGACTTATCTCTTCAGTGGGTCATATGATTGAGTGTAGTCTGGCCCAGGAGTGGGAAGGTGAACGGAAAGGCTCTGGAGCAACGAACCACCCTTGCTGTCTCTGCCTGGCCGGTTCCCCTTTTTCCACTGGGATTCTCTGCCTCTAACCCTGTTACGGGGCTGAGTCACTGGCTTGCTGGGGCTCTCTCGTGCCGTCCCTGGGGGGGTGCGTCACCTGGGTGGGTTGATTCACTGTTGTGGTCGGCCTGTCTGGGTTTCCTCCCCCCCCTTGGGTTGTACCGTGTCGGAGATCTTTGTGGGCTATACTCGGCCTTGTCTCAGGATGGTAAGTTGGTGGTTGAAGATTTCCCTCTAGTGGTGTGGGGGCTGTGCTTTGGCAAAGTGGGTGGGGTTATATCCTTCCTGTTTGGCCCTGTCCGGGGTGTCCTCGGATGGGGCCACAGTGTCTCCTGACCCCTCCTGTCTCAGCCTCCAGTATTTATGCTGCAGTAGTTTATGTGTCGGGGGGCTAGGGTCAGTTTGTTTATCTGGAGTACTTCTCCTGTCCTATTCGGTGTCCTGTGTAAATCTAAGTGTGCGTTCTCTAATTCTCTCCTTCTCTCTTTCTTTCTCTCTCTCGGAGGACCTGAGCCCTAGGACCATGTCCCAGGACTACCTGACATGAGGACTCCTTGCTGTCCCCAGTCCACCTGGCCATGCTCCTGCTCCAGTTTCAACTGTTCTGCCTTACTATTATTCAACCATGCTGGTCATTTATGAACATTTGAACATCTTGGCCACGTTCTGTTATAATCTCCACCCGGCACAGCCAGAAGAGGACTGGCCACCCCACATATGCTCTCTCTAATTCTCTCTTTCTTTCTCTCTCTCGGAGGACCTGAGCCCTAGGACCGTGCCCCAGGACTACCTGACATGATGGCTCCTTGCTGTCCCCAGTCCACCTGACTGTGCTGCTGCTCCAGTTTCAACTGTTCTGCCTTATTATTATTTGACCATGCTGGTCATTTATGAACATTTGAACATCTTGGTCATGTTCTGTTATAATCTCTACCCGGCACAGCCAGAAGAGGACTGGCCACCCCACATAGCCCGGTTCCTCTCTAGGTTTCTTCCTAGGTTTTGGCCTTTCTAGGGAGTTTTTCCTAGCCACCGTGCTTTTACACCTGCATTGTTTGCTGTTTGGGGTTTTAGGCTGGGTTTCTGTACAGCACTTTGAGATATCAGCTGATGTACGAAGGGCTATATAAATAAAATTTGATTTGATTTGATTTGATTTGTGTGTGTGTGTGTGTGTGTGTGTGTGTGTGTGTGTGTGTGTGTGTGTGTGTGTGTGTGTGTGTGTGTGTGTGTGTGTGTGTGTGTGTGTGTGTGTGTGTGTGTGTGTGTGTGTGTGTGTGTGTGTGTGTGTGTGTGTGTGTTGGGGTATCAGTGTAAGTATGTGTGAATGTGTGGGTAGAATCCAGTATGTGTGCATAAAGTCAATAGACTTAGTGTAAAAAAAAGGGTAAATGTGGGTAGTCTGGGTAGCCATTTGATTATCTATTTAGCAGTCTGTCTTCTTTAGAAGTCTTATTACAATGGCTTAGAAAGTAAATGCTAAAAATAGAGCCTATTGCGTACCTATGACGCTTTACCAATGCAGGCAAGACATCGGGAAGCTCATGCGGCTGGCAAACAAATATTACACCAGGATTTGTGTTATATAAAATGTCCATGAAATTTCAAACTATCGTGACATTATGTGACTATAAAAAGGGATATTTTGTTGGAGAGCAAATGTGCTACAGTTTTAAATGAAAGGAAGTGAGTGGGATAGTAGGCTATTCTGAGGATTCCACAGGTCTTCAGAAGAACTCTCTACGAAACACACTCCACATGCATTGCACGTCAACATGAGTCTTTTCTTGTGTGTGCCAAAAAATGAATGAAATAAAGAAAAATGTAATCCATATTTCAAATAAAAGTGCCCCTTTTATATAATATATGAAACTGCAGGCTTATGTGAAATCCACTTGCTGCTTCCCTAGTTTTATTCCAAATGTAGGCATATTTGCCTCATATGGAGATATTCATACTGATATTTTGTATGATAATAATTTAATTGTTGTAAATGCAAAAGGGTCATCACCACCATTGCAGGCGTGCATAATGATGTGAATTAGTGAGTGAAAATACCTATATGAGAAGTGTTTTGAATATGTTTAAGTGTCCTCTTAATTGGATACATATATGTCCTATATGAAGAAACAATATGTTAAACATTACAACAGGTGTATTTATGAAGAACGATAACAGTTCAGGCATGAGTGACGTTCAGACACGTTGTTTTATAATCATTAAAGTTGAGGCCAAGTTTGACACATTGTAGCCTATTCATGATTGATGTGTTGTTGATTTTCCATTTTCCAGAGCCTTGAGTTCATCTCATTTGCTTATAACACCCCCCTAAACGGAGTTCTTGAACTTTTATAAAACTTAACATTTTCTGAAATTCAATAAGATCCACACGAAGTGATAGTCTCTACAAATGAAACCATTTTTCACTAATCGAACAATATTCAACAAATGAAAGGATCATGAATTCCCTTATCTCAAAGGATGCGCACGACTCTCTAATCGGTGGAAACATTGTCACTTGGAATCATCACTCATATCCAAACGTTACCCACCAGAAGGAAACCCCCCTTACCACCTGACGTCAGATGAACCGTTTAAAAGACAGGTTCTGAGGGGGGACAAGAACAACAGGAGCAGCAGAACTCAAAGAGAAGCCAATCTCAACGATTTTCTGCCCAATTGAACCACCTTTATCCATCCTCTGCCTCCCCCGAGACCCAGAAGAAGATGCTCTCGACGCGTGTCCAGTGCGCCCTAGCACTACTCTCCCTAGCCCTGGCCATCAGCAGCGTCTCTGCCGCTCCGACCGATGCCAAACTCCGCCAGCTGCTCCAACGGTCACTCATGGCACCTGCAGGCAAACAGGTAAATACCTTCAATCAGACTTTCATTATTAGAATTTGTTCTTAAAAAACATATATCTCAGGCTGCAGTGGCCATATTATATGTTTTTTTTGTGAGTTTGATGGCACAGCTGTAAACTACAATTTAAGTAGATTTACCTCTAGAGTCTAGCGACTATACCTTCTAGAAATGTCAATTTAAGCACATGCGTTGCCATACAGTTAACACTTTGGTTTTACTGGCAGGCACAGGGAAATGGATCGAGGAAATTAGTATTATTATGGATCCCCATTTAAATGCTGGCACTCTTCCTGGGGTCCAGCAAATGGATTTATACACAATAAAAAAAACATTACATTACTTTTCACAACATAGTTGTATGTGCATAACTAGTAGTGTGTGTGCACTCGGGCCACTACTCTACCACATATCTAAAACACAAATCCATGTGTATGTGTGTGTATAGTGCGTATGTTATCATATGTGTGTGTATGGATGTCTATGACTGTGTATATGTCTCTTCACAGTTTATGCTGTTCATTAAGGTGCATTTTTATCATTTTTTCAATCTGATCTTTCTGCTTGTGTGAGCTACTTGATGTGGAATAGAGTTCTGTGTAGCTCTATGTAGTATTGTGTGCCTCCAATAGTCTTTTCTAGATTTGGGGACTGTGAAGACACCTCTGGTGGCATGTCTTGTGGGGTTTGCATTGGTGTTTGACATGTGTGCCAGTAGTTTAAACAGACAGCTCGGTGCATTCAATATGTCAATACTTTTCACAAAGTAGTGATGAAGTCAATCTCTCCTCTACTTAGAGCCAGGACAGGTTGAAATACCAATATTTCCTCAGCACTTAATAATATGTATCAGATCAACTAACAAAATATAAATGTATATTGTTCTATATTTTAAATCAACCTTTAAAATTTAAAAACGTTAAATAAGAACAAAAGAGGTCTCTGGAATTTGGGGTATGCTGTAGTTAGCTGTCAATTACGTACCATAGTCAGAACATACGGTAGAATGGGTAAAAAAGTACCTAATGTTTATTAATGAAAAGTGTTCTTCCAAAAAAAAATTACATGATGGGAAAGTAGTTTATACATCTCGGTTTAAGTGATCGATTCATGCGTAACAGCATTGGAAAGGTCATTTTAATAGATTTGAAGACAGCTTAAATAAATTGAAATAATGCAGATTGGATAGCCTACATCTATTTATTCTAGCAATGTGTGGGAAGAGAAAACATTCAAACACTGATTTCCTTCCTAAATGGGTATGCTACATTTTTTTTAAAGCATGTTGATTTATTTCTATTTCAGTGGATCTTGTTGCTAAAATGTGAAATTTTCTGTCTCTACAAAACAGAAAAAATAACTATTTAATCTTATTTGATCTATTTTCAGGAGCTTGCCAGGAATACACTCGTAGAGCTACTCTCAGAGCTCGCACACGTAGAGAACGAGGCAATGGAATTGGATGACATGTCTCATGGCGTGGAGCAGGAGGATGTGGATCTCGAGCTGGAGCGTGCACCCGGCCCAGTACTGTCTCCACGTGAACGCAAGGCTGGATGCAAGAACTTCTTCTGGAAAACCTTTACATCGTGTTAATTAATCTACACCCGGGCCCTTTACTGTTTGTACTACATCTCATCTCTTTTGTTTCAATCACTTATTGCTGAATCCAATGCACCATGGCCTAACCCTCCTCTTCAAAGAAATTAAATAAACACTGTTAAAACTTTAACAATCATTCTGATGTTTTTATCGCTCATTTAGATTTTTTTCCCGAAAAGAAACACAAGAAAGAATGTTCTACAAATGTATGCAATTCTGCTTTGACTGTGATTTATGTATTTTGGCAGACTATTTTTAATTGTTTGTTTGAATAAAATCTGTGTTTCAGAACCAATGAGGTGATTCATATATTGTTATTTTACTCCTCATTTAAAATGTTTTTTTTTATTCAGTAATAGCCTATTCCTATGAGATGCTAGCACACTTCTCTCCAGGATAAGCATGCTTGTTTCCTCCATTTGGAATGATGTTACAGGGTATAGTTTTGGTTACAGGGTATAGTTTTATTTTAGGAGGTAATCCATTGTTGGATAAACTGACTTTGTTGTGTTGTGGTGTGCCATAAGAAGTTTACATTTATGAAGGGTAGGCATAATGTAAACATTGACCTGACGAACCTCCAGCCGCAACAACACCTACCTAATATTGAGTTGCACCCTGGCACTTTTGCCCTCAGAACAGCCTCAATTAGTTGGGGCATGGACTCTACAAAATGTCAAAAGCTTTCCACAGGGATGCTGGCCCATGTTAACTCCAATGCTTCCCACAGTTGTGTCAAGTTGGCTGGATGTCCTTTGGGTGGAAGACCATTCTTGATACACACAGGAAACTTTTGAGCGTGAAAAACCCAGCAGCGTTGCAGTTCTTGACACACTCAAACCGATGCGCCTAGTACCTAATAACATCAAATCAAATTGTATTTGTCACATGTGCCGAATACAACAATGAAATGCTTACTTCCAAGCCCTTAACCAACAATGCAGTTAAGAAAAATACCTAATATTTGTTTTCAATAAAGTAACAAATAATTAAAGAGCAGCAGTAAAATAACAATAGCGAGGCTATATACAGGGGTTATCGGTACAGAGTCAATGTGCAGGGGCACTGGTTAGTCAAGGGATTTAGGTTATCTGTACATGTAGGTAGAACTTTTAAAGTAACTTTGCATAGATAATAACAGAGAGTAGCAGCAGCGTAAAATAAGGGGGGGGGGAGATGCAAATAGTCTGGGTAGCCATTTCATTAGATTTTCAGTAGTCTTATAACTTGGAGGTAGAAGCTGTTTAGAAGCCTCTTGGACCTCGACTTGGCGCTCCGGCACCGCTTGCCATGTGGTAGCAGAGAGAACAGTCTATGACTAGGGTGGCTGGAGTCCTTGACAATTTTTACGGCCTTCCTCTGACACCACCTGGTATAGAGGTTCTAGATAGCAGGAAGCTTGGCCACAGTGATGATAACATACCACATTCAAAGGCACTGAAATCTTTTGCCTTGTCCATTCACCTTGTCTCAAGGTTTAGAAACAGTTTTTAACCTGTCTCCTCCCCTTCATCATCACTGATTGAAGTGGATTTAACACATGACATCAATAAGGGATCATAGCTTTCACTTGGATTCACCTGTTCAGTCTATGCCATGGAAAGAGCAGGTGTTCTTAATGTTTTGTATACTCAAAAACAAAATCACGTTTTTTTTCAACAACAATGTTGAAGTAAATTGTTCAAGTAAAATGGTCAAGTAAATGTTGACAAACAGCACAGAATAGCATGTTAACTAAATAAGTTTCCAAAAAAATGCATTCCACAGTTCAGTATGGTCCATGTGACACACAAGTTAAACTTACCATGTTTCCAAATAGAAACAGTTGGTGCATATATTGTGACATTTTTGGTATTTGGCAAGTTTTTCTCCAGCTCTTATGGACATTTAAGTTCTGCTAGGAGCAGTAAGATCCAACCTGTCCTGTGTGTGTGTGTTTATTTTATATTTAACCACTCAAGTCAGTTATGAACAAATTCTTATTTCCAATGACAGTTTAGGAACAGTGTGTGTGTGTGTGTGTGTGTGTGTGTGTGTGTGTGTGTGTGTGTGTGTGTGTGTGTGTGTGTGTGTGTGTGTGTGTGTGTGTGTGTGTGTGTGTGTGTGTGTGTGTGTGTGTGTGTGTGTGTGTGTGTGTGTGTGTGTGTGTGTGTGTGTTAAATGCCACCTCGAAAGTGTGTGCATCTGCGTGTGTGTGTGAAAAACAAGTTTCTAAAATGGAAAATGTGTGTGCACACATATCTACATGTACATGTGTGCCCATGTGTATGTCCCCTGCATGTGTGTAGACTCCACACTGACTCTTCAGAATGTGCGGGAGGAGGAGAATCACCAGGATGCTTGGTGAGATTAGGAAACGATACCAAATGGGAAGTGCACTTAATAACCCCTGACTCATTAATGGGCTTTGCTTAAGAAAGCTCTTAAACCATTTGTATTAAAGAGCAAGACACTGACGGTCTGGAACTGGAGGAAGGGGCTGCAAAATTGAACTCTTAGTAAGATTAAATATCTTAAGTCAAGGCAATATATGCTTGTTTTTTATATGACAAGATATTTCTTCTTGTCAGCCAGTTTTATGTTGGTGCATTTCACTTGTTTCTTTTTTTGTCCCTAATTATCTTAATAAGATAATATAACTTGTTACTGAGATTGGATTACTGGTTCTGAGTAACTTAATGCTCGAAACTAGAATTACCAGAATTATAAAGCTGTTTGATCAACACTGACAAGTACAAAACTGCTTTGTCAAAGTCAGAATTTATTATTTCAAGCATCTTATCTTTTTCATCTCTTCACATATTAAGAACAGATAATGACCAAATGGAATCCACTGTGTTATTTTCAATCTTACACACAGCACAGCAATCAGGTAGACAAAATACAGTACAGAACAAAGACAGTACACTTTTCATATCTGGGGAACACAGTATGAGTCATTTGAACTGTTGTACAATTCTATTGCATCCTCCAGATGGTATTTGACTTGTACATAAGTTTGGCTCTTGCTGCTAATTGTGTAATAAGAGGTCAAATCAACCAGCTTTTCAGCATCCACTAACTCAGTGGCCTGTGCAAGGTGTGGGACCTCAACTTGATAAGCCATGACGTTTCTATCAAAGCGTATAGTTTGAAATGGTTGATATTCCAAACAATAAAGCCTAGAATCAACAATAAATATGTTTTAACCAGTCCAAATTCTGGCATATTACCATTCAGTACTTTGGCAAAGTTCATGTACTTCTGAGTTATGTATTTATCATAATTTATTACAAGCCATTTGGTTTATATCATTGAAACCTAGGAAGTCCCTCAATTTTCCACGTAAATATTGTAGATCTTTAACCACTGATACAGGTCCCATCTCCCTTTCATTTGAAAGAATTGGGTGCATTTGAACTGTCAACATTTTGGCAGCTTTCATATATTTGGTTCTGATTGATCAAAGACTTGCAAATATTTTTTACATTGAGCTTGGAAGCCCATTTAAAGAAACAATTTTTAGACTCAAACCGCATATACATATGTCTAACGATTGGACCCAATGACTTTATCAGCAATGGCAAATGTTTCATATAATGCTATTTAGGTGTAACATTGCAGTCTGGAAAAAGCTCCTTCCAATGCTTCAAATGATTTTCAATGAGTAACTTCAACCTAGACACAGTCACAATGGAAAGAACAGGTGCAAATACTATCTGTACCATCTCTATTAGCTCATTTATCAGTCATATAAATGCATTGACTTCCAAACTCTCCAAAACAAAGGGCAATATCTTTTGCAGGACAAACATCTGTCCAAATGTGTGTTTTATTTTACCATCACTTGAAGTTAATGTACTAACAGAAATTGGTTATGGCCGATCTCTAACTTCTGGAGGGAATAAGGGTAACCAAGAATAGCAGAATTTACTGAGTCCAGATGAATCTGTCCTGACACAAAAAGATTATTCAAACACATTTGATTTCCTATGGGGCTATGCCCTCCAGAATTACTTGGATAATGTCTTGCGGAGTTTGTTGTATGATATCAAAGACTGGGAATTCAACTAGCTTGCTCCTTCTATTGATCCCATATGTTGTTCTCAAGCTGTTGCGAAGCAAGTCTGTCTGTGCCATCTATTTCATCATACTGTCTGACATGCTTCTCCAATGTCATTTTAGTATATGCATCCTCATTGAAGTGTGACTGCATGTCCTCAAAAGAACACTCAGAGTGTCTGCACTTACTGTAGGCAAGGCCCACACCCTCTTTGAACCCTGCTTGTTCATGTTGTGCCAGGGTGTCTCCACAGAGAGAGACCATGGCACCATATATTGTTTTCTCTCTGTTAATAGTTAGCATTTTAACCCCACTGTACAATACATCCATGTCTTCCTTGATTCTATTCAATATTACATCTACACCAGATTGACAGAGGTCTGCTGATCTAGCCATGGCAAGTAGCCTGATAGCACCCAGTTTAGACCTTTATTTTGGATTTATATTTCTTAGGGTGTAATACACCATTAATGACTTGTTTTTTGATGCAAAGGATCCTAGTGGATTACAGATCTCTATTTCATCTGTGTACAGAACAATCTGCAATGCCCTTGGTTTCTCTGAAAATAGGGGATGTGATTTTAGAAGAGCACCATCAACAATGTCATGAAAAAAACTTCCCTTTTCAACCATAGATAAAATCATTGGGTGTGATAAAAACTGTTCTAGACTTTTGACTAATGGTACATAATTAAATAATTTGTCTTTGATGAAAATGTCTTTTGAGCCTCCACAGTTCATCCTGCCTATGGTTCGAGCAATTGGAACTTCCTCTACATCTGTAACCACGTTCTTCGTTTGTAGAAAGAGAGTTGGACCGAAATGCAGCGTGGTGGTTACTCATGATCTTTAATGAAGGATCGTGATACATGAAATAACTATTACAAAATACAAAACAACAAACGGAATGTGAAATCTAATTACAGCCTATCTGGTGAAACTACACAGAGACAGGAACAATCACCCACGAAATACACAGTGAAACCCCGGCTACCTAAATACGGTTCCCAATCAGAGACAACGAGAATCACCTGAATCTGATTGAGAACCGCCTCAGGCAGCCAAGCCTAATACAACACGCCTACTCAGCCGCAATCCCAAATACTACAAACCCCAATACGAAAATACAATATATAAACCCATGTCACACCCTGGCCTGACCAAATATATAACGAAAACACAAAATACAATGACCAAGGCGTGACAGAACCCCCCCCCCCCCTAAGGTGCGGACTCCCGGATGCACCTCAAAACCATAGGGAGGGTCTGGGTGGGCGTCTGTCCATGGTGGTTCCGGCTCAGGACGTGGACCCCACTCCATTAAAGTCATAGTTCCTCCCCTTCACGTCCTGGGATAATCCACCCTTGCCACCGACTATGGCCTAAAAGTCCTCACCCAGAACCCCACTGAACTGAGGAGCAGCTCGTGACTGAGGGGCAGCTCGGGACTGAGGCAGCTCGGGACTGAGGGGCAGCTCTGGACTGAGGGGCAGCTCGGGACTGAGGGGCAGCTCGGAACTGAGGGGCAGCTCGGGACTGAGGGGCAGCTCGGAACTGAGGGGCAGCCCGGAACTGAGGGGCAGCCCGGAACTGAGGGGCAGCCCGGAACTGAGAGGAAGCCCAGGTAGGTAGCCGGCTCCGGTAGATCCTGGCTGGCTGGCGGATCTGGAAGATTCTGGTTGACTAGCAGATCTGGAAGAGACTGGTTGACTGGCAGATCTGGAAGAGACTGGTTGACTGGCAGATCTGGAAGAGACTGGTTGACTGGCAGATATGGAAGAGACTGGTTGACTGGCAGATCTAGAAGATCATGGCTGACTGGCATATCTAGCTGCTCTATGCAGACTGACAGCTCCTTGCAGACTGACAGCTCTGGCTGCTCCATGCAGACTGACAGCTCCTTGCAGACTGACAGCTCTGGCTGCTTCATGCAGACTGACAGCTCTGGCTGCTTCATGCAGACTGACAGCTCTGGCTGCTTCATACAGACTGACAGCTCTGACTGCTCCATGCAGACTGACAGCACCCTGCAGACTGGCAGCTCCTTGCAGACTGACAGCTCCTTGCAGACTGACAGCTCCTTGCAGACTGGCAGCTCTTTGCAGACTGACATCTCTGGCTGCTTCATGCAGACTGACAGCTCTGGTTGCTTCATGCAGATTGGCAGCTCTTTGCAGACTGACAGCTCAGGCTGCTCCGAACAGGCAGGAGGCTCCAGCAGCGCTGTAGAGGAGGAAGACTCTGATAGCGCTGAACAGACAGGAGACTCCAGTAGCGTAGGAGGGAAGGAAGGCTCTGGCTGTGCTGAACAGGCGAGGCGCACTGACGGCCTGGTGCGTGGTGCTGGAACTGGTGCTACAGGATCGAGGACACGCACAGGAAGCCTGGTGCGGGGAGCTGCTACCGGAGGACTGGTGTGTGAAGGTGGCACAGGATGGACTGGACCGTGAAGGTGTACTGGAGAGCCTGAGAGCAGGACTGGCACAGGACGTGCAAGGCTAGGTAGGTACACAGGAGGCCTGGTGCGTGAGGCTGGCACATTTTTCACCAGCCGACTAACACGCACCTCAGGACGAGTATGGAGCGCTGACCCAGGTGCCATTAAATCCCCGACACGCTCCGTCGGACAAATATCGTACCTATAGCACCATGCTAGCAACTCCCTCATTACTCTCTCCTCCACTTTCCCCATTAACTCCTTCACAGTCTCTGCTTCGCTCACCTCTAACACCGGCTCTGGTTCTGGTCTCCTCCCTGGCTCCTCACGATAAACAAGGAGAGTTGGCTCTGGATAGACCGGACCGTGCAGGCGCACTGGAGTTCTTGAGCACCGAGCCTGCCCAACCTTACCTGGCTCGATGCCCACTCTAGCCCGGCCAATACGTAGGGCTGGTATGTGCCGTACCGGGTTATGCACCCTTCACTGGAAACACCGTGCGCTCCATAGCATAACACGGTGCCTGCCCGGTCTCTCTAGCCCCCCGGTAAGCACAGGGAGTTTGCGCAGGTCTCCTACCTGGCATAGCCATACTCTCTTTAAGCCCCCCCCAATATTTTTTTTGGGCTGCTTTTCGGGCTTCCTTGCCAACCGTGTTCCCTCGTATCGTCGGCTCCTATCTCCGGCTGCCTCTGCTCTCCTTAGTGCCTCCACCTGTTCCCATGGGAGGCAATCTCTTCCGGCCAGTATCTCCTCCCAAGTGTAACAACCTTTACCATCCAACACGTCTTCCCATGTCCATTCTCCGAATAATTCATCCTCCTTTTGCTGCTCCAGCTGTCACTGCCTGTTTCCACGCCACTCGGTCCGTGTGTGGTGGGTGATTCTGTAACGCCGTTCTTCGTTTGTAGAAAGAGAGTCGGACCGAAATGCAGCGTGATGGTTACTCATGATCTTTAATGAAGGATCGCGATACATGAAATAACTATTACAAAATACAAAACAACAAACGGAACGTGAAATCTAATTACACCCTATCTGGTGAAACTACACAGAGACAGGAACAATCACCCACGAAATACACAGTGAAACCCCGGCTACCTAAATACGGTTCCCAATCAGAGACAACGAGAATCACCTGACTCTGATTGAGAACCGCCTCAGGCAGCCAAGCCTAATACAACACCCCTACTCAGCTGCAATCCCAAATACTACAAACCACAATACGAAAATACAATATATAAACCCATATCACACCCTGGCCTGACCAAATATATAACGAAAACACAAAATACAATGACCAAGGCGTGACAACATCCAAACAGCTAAACTGCTTCTTAATAACACTGTCCTGTCTAAATGTTGTTGCAAGCAAAAGGGTCAATGAATTTGTCAAATATATCCATTGCATCTTTTTCAAGTTGACCTGATGTGCTTCCTGAATGCTTCCTTAGCACCACCTCCATCTGCGGTTGTCCAATAGTGATGATTGATACTGCTGTACCCCAGCAACAATGTCATTTCACACCTTTTGAGAGAGAGAGAGAGAGAGAGAGAGAGAGAGAGAGAGAGAGAGAGAGAGAGAGAGAGAGAGAGAGAGAGAGAGAGAGAGGTGGGGATGTCATCAATCGTGGAGGATGGAACTTACCATCTTGTATACCTATGATATTCAGATTTGTTTATGACATATTTATTAACATAAGGACATAGGGGATCAACAATAGTAAGGTGGACAACCTAGCACTGAGAATGAACTCAACCATCACTGAACCACTACAAAATGCTCTGCATAATGTAACAAACCAAATGCTGTGCTCTGTTCAGAAAAAAAGTATCTTACCTGTGAGAGACGATTACTTGGCTCTAGCATTTATCACAAAAGCAGTGGCATGTGTTGTCAAATCCTAAAAAATGTTGACTTTGAATGTAGTGTCCTGAGGCTGGACATTACTAGTTCATGACAAGTATAATGTTTGTGACAGGAGAAGTGGTTGCAAAGACTGACTATGAATGCTATTAGTAAGTTGGTGGTTGAAGATTTCCCTCTAGTGGTGTGGGGCCGTGCTTTGGCAAAGTGGGTGGGGTTATATCCTTCCTGTTTGGCCCTGTCCGGGGGTGTCCTCGGATGGGGCCACAGTGTCTCCTGACCCCTCCTGTCTCAGCCTCCAGTATTTATGCTGCAGTAGTTTATGTGTCGGGGGGCTAGGGTCAGTTTGTTTATCTGGAGTACTTCTCCTGTCCTATTCGGTGTCCTGTGTAAATCTAAGTGTGCGTTCTCTAATTCTCTCCTTCTCTCTTTCTTTCTCTCTCTCGGAGGACCTGAGCCCTAGGACCATGCCCCAGGACTACCTGACATGATGACTCCTTGCTGTCCCCAGTCCACCTGGCCATGCTGCTGCTCCAGTTTCAACTGGCCTGGGCCCTAGGACCATGTCCCAGGACTACCTGACATGAGGACTCCTTGCTGTCCCCAGTCCACCTGGCCATGCTCCTGCTCCAGTTTCAACTGTTCTGCCTTACTATTATTCAACCATGCTGGTCATTTATGAACATTTGAACATCTTGGCCACGTTCTGTTATAATCTCCACCCGGCACAGCCAGAAGAGGACTGGCCACCCCACATATGCTCTCTCTAATTCTCTCTTTCTTTCTCTCTCTCGGAGGACCTGAGCCCTAGGACCGTGCCCCAGGACTACCTGACATGATATAATATATATATATGCCATTTAGCAGACGCTTTTATCCAAAGCGACTTACAGTCATGTGTGCATACATTCTACGTATGGGTGGTCCCGGGAATCGAACCCACTACTCTGGCGTTACAAGCGCCATGCTCTACCAACTGAGCACAGTCCACCTGACTGTGCTGCTGCTCCAGTTTCAACTGTTCTGCCTTATTATTATTTGACCATGCTGGTCATTTATGAACATTTGAACATCTTGGTCATGTTCTGTTATAATCTCTACCCGGCACAGCCAGAAGAGGACTGGCCACCCCACATAGCCCGGTTCCTCTCTAGGTTTCTTCCTAGGTTTTGGCCTTTCTAGGGAGTTTTTCCTAGCCACCGTGCTTTTACACCTGCATTGTTTGCTGTTTGGGGTTTTAGGCTGGGTTTCTGTACAGCACTTTGAGATATCAGCTGATGTACGAAGGGCTATATAAATACATTTGATTTGATTTGATTTGATTTAAATCTAAGTACTTAAAAAAATATGGTCAATTTCAGTAGATTGCCACCAACCGAGTAACTTACTTGTGTCACTGTGACAGCTCCATGTTGGTCAATGCCCCATTGCGCTTCATCTGAGTCAGATGTATGCAGTTGCTGATAAATGATGCTGGACTTAGGTAGAAGCTGATCGGGTTGAATGTTGTCTTGTGTACCACACATCAAAGAAACAGATTATAATTTGAAATTGTATTTAGTTATACAAATAGAGCTATTTAAGTGTGTTGTTACTATTTATCATTGATTATTTTCACATTAACCCAGCTTTAGCCATAAGAGTCATTATTGCTAAAATGATTGAATAGCCTATGGACTTTGGTCGATGTATCGTCCGTTCATTAAATCATTATTCTTTAAATCCAGAGATAAAAAAATGCTAGCTAGCTACTTACTTGTTCCGGTGGTACTTGGCTGTCCTCTGATGGCTGTTCATCTGGTCGGGTGAAATCAAGTAGGTGTTGAAGGTGGTTTCTCTTTACACGATGATAGAATGAATTGTACATTCAACCAGAAACCAGAAATCAGGGCTGCGACTGTGCAATCTATTGATATGACTCTATAACAGTTTCAATGAAAAAGCATTAAAAACACAGCAGATAATGTACCCCCAAAGGATCTTGAATGTACCTAAAAGAAAACGCAAGTAAAACGTTCCCACTGCTTTCGATGAAAAGGGCGGAAAGAACTGAAAATGTATTTATAATACGACCAAGTAATTTGATTGGAGTAGAGAACATCAGGACTGGAGCTTTGAACTATACATGTATCACTCCGCTTTACAGGTGTTGACTGTTAATTACATTAACAATCGTTATCTATCTTAATAAATTGTAACAAACTTCACACCACAAAGATGAACATATTTCCACAAATAACATGTGAGTTAAATTATGAATGGTTGCCAGGAGAGGACAGTAACGTGTAGACCTACACAAAATAGCAGTAGCAAGCTAGTGTGTAGGAAAATGTATATGTGGTGCTTTGCAACAATCCAGTCCCAGACCATTTGGGGAACTATGTGTCCCAGTTCAGTTATGAAACTATATGTGTTGGCGGAGCCAAATAAATGATTAAATAAATAAACAAATCATAATCTGTTGTCACTTATTACTGTTAACTAATAAATCATGCTTGTAGATCTGTTGTATAAAAGCAACATCACACTCGAGGTCGTGCTGTTATAATGAATATTATTATCTTCTGCCTGTGGCCTGTGTACCTACGACCGAATCACAGCCGTGCTGATATTCAGCACTCCCTCTCGTGTGATATTGCTTAACTGATGTATGTTCATCACATTATCTAGATACATAAGGGAGGCCTATAACTAAAAAGTCAAAGACAGTCCAAGTCTTTGAGTCATCTAACAACACCATGAATGAAGATGGAATGGATGACACATATCCAGGCATGGATCATATATCAACCGCAGTATTGAAAGGTAATGTTCATTTGTTTATCCCCGTCTACCTTTCTCCTTAGCAAGCTAACGTTAGCTAGCGTTAATTTGAATTGGAAAGTTGGCAAGCCAAGTTAGCATGCTAATTTTAACTAGGTAACGTTGACTGTTAGCAGTTAATAACTGCACGAACGGTCATTCGTTGAAAACACTTGAACTTTGGTTAGATTGAGAGTGCTTTTTGCGAGAAATAGTGTTAATGAGGTGTAAATGTGCCCTAATGACTGACACCGTCGATTATTTAGCTTCGCCGTCTTTGGCGACCTTTCTATTGACAATTGAAAATAAATAGAAATGGCGCCAAAGACGGCGAAGCTAAATTATCGATGGTGTCAGTCATTGTCTACTGTCAGGATTTGGCCAGAGTTGTTCCTGTTTTTGGTCATTAGATGCCCCCATTGTGCCTTTTGACCTTTTGTTTTCCCTTGATCCCCATTATTATTTGCACCTGTGCCTCGTTTCCCCTGATTGTATTTAAACCCTTTGTTTTCCTCTGTTCTTTGCTCTGTGTTTGTATGTTAGCACCCAGCCCTAGTACTCTGAGAACTCTTGTTGATCCCGGTGGACTCTCTTGTGGAATTCTGATTTTTTTGTTCTTGTTTGTTTGTTTTTTGAGTATCTTTTGAGGCTTTTTGTGCTTTACCTTCCACCTTGGGGATTTACCTTTTTTGTCTTGGAGGATTTCCTTTGTTCTTGTAGGATTCCTTTTGAGGTTGTGGAGTTACATGTTTTCCTGAAGAACTTCACTTTTTACTTCATTAAATACACCGTCTCAAGTACTGCTGTGTCTGCATCATCTTCTGGGTTCTGCCGACTATTCGTGGCTCAGTTGGTTAAGTGACTGTTTCTCACTCCGGAGACCCGGGTTCCTAACCGGGTCCTGACAGAAACACAGAGCCAAAAATGAACCCAGAGGCAGCCAGTTCCCAGGACCTTGTTGCCATGCTGTCCCACCACCAGGAGACTGTCCAATGCCACGAAGCCGCCCTGGTTCAGCAAGAGGCCTTAATGGCTAGACATTCTCATCTTCTGTCGGAGATGCTGACTTCCATACAGCAGATATCTGATCGACTTACCCCGGCAACAGTTCCTGTCCCAGTACCTCAGATTCACGTACCCATGGCAGTTAACCCTCTGGCTGAACCTCGTCTTCCACCTCCCCAACGGTTCTCAGGTGATCCAAGTGCTTGTAAAGGGTTTCTCACCCAATGTTCTCTCTCCTTCGAGCTGCAACCCTTGTCGTTCCCCTCCGACCGGTCTAAGATCGCATATATCATCACCCTGCTGTCGGAAAAAGCCCTGGCCTGGGCTACTGCTGTGTGGGATGCCCATAGTTCCTGCTGTGCCAGCTACTCTGCCTTTGCTGAGGAATTCAAATGAGTGTTTCAAGGCCCAAGCAGTGGTCCTGACTCAGCCAAACAGCTCCTGACTCTCCACCAAGGTCGGCGCAGCGTGACGGACTATGCCATCCAGTTCCGCACGGTGGCAGCAGCGAGTGGCTGGAACAACGAGGCGCTCACGGTGTGCTTTCTGAAAGGCCTTTCCGACACTATCCAAGATGAACTGGCCACTCGGGAACCACCGGACAATCTCGAGTCCCTGATCAAGTTGGCCTCACGCATTGACCAGCGTCTGAGAGAGAGAGAACTCAACCGTAGACCTCTAGCCCCTATCAGTCCCAGCTCCGAGTCCCCACCTTTATCCTCGCTGGCTAAACGCTCTGTCCCGTACAGACCGGGGGGAACTGTAATGGGAAACATAACCTCCTCCCATCCGTCCAACTCCCGTCTGCTCATTCCAGTCACCCTTTCCCGGGACAACCACAAGCTTCACCTTCAAGCCTTGGTAGACTCTGGAGCCGCAGGTAACTTCATGGATGGTGTCTGGGCGAGGGAGAATGGTGTTCCCTCTGAACCTCTAAGTGACCCCATGAGGGTTACTACATTGGATGGAAGCCCTTTGGGATCTGGACTTGTCACTCATGTCACTACCTCCTTGCAACTTTCAGTTTCACAACACCAGGAATTGATGAACTTTCATTTGATCTCCTGTTCCGAGTTCCCTCTCATCCTTAGATACCCCTGGCTTCACAGCCATAACCCTCACATCGACTGGTCTGTGGGCACTATCAAGCAGTGGGGTCCTACGTGCCAAGCTACTTGTATTTTCCCGAATTCCCCGAGTTCTACTCCCGAGTCTTTAGAATCCATCGACCTGACCCGAGTTCCCGAGTGTTACCATGACCTCAAACTGGTATTTAGCAAACAGAGGGCCACCATGCTACCACCCCATAGACCTTATGATTGCCCCATCGAACTGTTTCTGGGCACTTGCCCTCCCAGGGGTCGGATCTTTTCCCTATCTCCACCCGAACGAGCTGCTATGGATACCTACATCAAGGACGCTCTGGAAGCAGGCCTTATGCGTCCATCCACCTCCCCGGCGGGAGCAGGGTTTTTCTTTGTGGCCAAGAAAGACGGTGGATTACGTCCTTGCATCGACTACCGGGGACTCAATGCCATAACCGTCCGTAACCGTTACCCGCTACCCCTTATGGCCACAGCCTTCGAGCTGCTCCAGGAAGCAGTTGTTTTCACTAAGCTTGACCTGCGGAACGCATACCATCTTGTGCGGATCAGCCCTGGTGACGAGTGGAAGACCGCTTTCAACACGCCTACTGGTCACTATGAATACTTGGTGATGCCCTTCGGCGCTCATAAACGATGTGCTTAGGGATATGCTTAACATATTTGTGTTCGTTTACTTGGATGACATCCTCATCTTTTCGAGCTCTCTTCAAGAACACACTAAGCATGTCAGACAAGTACCCAAACGCCTCCTAGACAGCCATCTGTACGTTAAGCCGGAAAAATGTGAATTCCATTCATCCCGAGTACAATTCCTGGGATTTGTAGTGGAACCCGGTCGAGTCCAAATGGACCCCAGGAAGGTAGGGGCGGTAGCGGATTGGCCCACCCCCAAATCCGTTAAGGAAGTTCAGCGTTTCCTGAGCTTCACTAACTTTTACCGCAAGTTCATCAAGAACTTCAGCTTGGTGGCAGCCCCTCTCTCAGCTTTAACCAAAGGTGGCAATGCAAGGTTTTTGTGGGGAAGAGAAGCTGAGACGGCCTTCCAAGGACTCAAGCAGCGCGTCCTCTCTGCTCCCATCCTGATACTACCGACTACGGATGAACCGTTTGTGGTGGAGGTAGACGCCTCAGAGGTTGGTGTTGGAGCTGTCCTGTCTCAGAGGGGTGAAGACAAGAAGCTTCATCCGTGCGCTTTCTTCTCACACCGGCTTACCCCGGCTGAGAGGAACTACGAGGTGGGGGATCGTGAACTCCTAGCGGTTAAGATGGCATTGAAGGAATGGAGACACTGGCTCGAGGGGGCTTCTCACCCGTTTCAAGTGCTTACGGACCACACAAATCTGGGGTATATCCAGCAGGCGAAGCGGTTGAACTCTAGACAAGCTAGATGGTCTCTTTTCTTCAATCGATTCCAGTTTATCCTCACCTATCGGCCCGGGTCGAAGAATCTCAAACCGGATGCCCTGTCCCGAGTCTACGCTCCTGCCATTCGAGATGACACGGACATGCCTGTCCTTCCTGCTGCTAAGATCGTGGCTCCGATCTCGTGGCAAGTTGAGGATACCGTGAGACGAGTTCAAGCTATTGAACCGGACCCGAAAGGAGGTCCTGCCAATCGGTTGTTTGTCCCCAAGGCAGTGAGGACTCAGGTCCTTCTGTGGGGTACTCCTCTCGCCTCACCTGTCACCCGGGCGTAGGTCGCACCTTGGAGTTCATCCAGCGTAAGTTCTGGTGGCCTACCATAAGATAATACGTTGCCACTTTCGTCAATGCCTGCCCCGTGTGCTGCCAGGGCAAATCTTCTCACCTCCGCCCGCAAGGACTCCTTCACCCTTTACCTGTTCCCCACAGACCCTGGTCCCATATCTCGTTGGACTTCATTACTGGCCTTCCTCCATCCCATGGCAATACTACTATCCTAGTCATAATCAACAGGTTTTCAAAGGCGGCCAGGTTCGTCCCTCTGACTAAGTTACCTTCTGCCAAGGAAACGGCTGAGTTGGTAATTAATCATGTGTTCCGAGTCTTCGGCATTCCTCAAGATATGGTTTCTGACAGAGGTCCCCAGTTCGCCTCTAGGTTTTGGAAGGCCTTCTGCCAACTCATGGGGGCTTCTGCCAGTCTATCTTCAGGGAACCATCCGGAGTCCAACGGCCAAACAGAGAGGATGAATCAAGAGCTGGAAACCACCCTCCGATGTATGACTCGTAACAACCCGTCCACATGGTCGTCCTTCATTGTTTGGGCCGAATACACGCACATCACCTTGCGCTCCTCCTCCACTGGTATGTCCCCGCACGAGTGTCAGTTTGGCTATGCCCCTCCATTGTTCCCGGACCAGGAGACAGAAGTCAGAGTGCCTTCAGCCTTGAAGTTCGTCAGACGCTGTCGGCTTATGTGGAGGAAGACCCGTCTTAATCTTATGCGTTCCTCACAGAGGTACCAACAACAAGCCAACAGACGTCGCCGTCCCGGGCCTACCCTGCGCCCCGGCCAGAGAGTCTGGCTCTCCACAAGAGACTTACCACTACGGGTGGAGTCTCGCAAGCTGTCCCAAAAATACATCGGTTCCTTTAAGGTTGCCAGGAGAGTTAACCCAGTTTCTTATCGCCTACACTTACCCAGATCCCTTAAGATTAATCCCACGTTTCACATTTCCTTATTAAAACCTGTTGTTTTTTATCCCCTTGTCCCGGCAGACAGACCTCCCCCTCCGCCTCATGTCATTGGAGGCCAGCCGGCTTATACCGTCCATCGGATACTGGATTCCTGCCGGGTGCAGCGGTCCTTGCAGTATCTGGTGGACTGGGAAGGCTATGGTCCCTGAGGAGCACTCCTGGGTTCCTGCCAAAGACATACTGGACCCTGACCTCATTCATCAGTTCAGGGCCCTCCACCCTGAGAGAGCTGGTAGGAACGTCAGGAGCCGTTCCTAGGGGAGGGATTCTGTCAGGATTTGGCCGGGGTTTTTCCGGTTTTTGGTCACTAGATGCTCCCATTGTGCCTTTTGACCTTTTGTTTTCCCTTGATCCCCATTATTATTATTTGCACCTGTGCCTCTTTTCCCCTGATTGTATTTAAACCCTTTGTTTTCCTCTGTTCTTTGCTCTGTGTTTGTATGTTAGCACCCAGCCCTAGTACTCTGAGAACTCTTGTTGATCCCGGTGGACTCTCTTGTGGAATTCTGTTTTTTTTTGTTCTTGTTTGTTTGTTTTTTGAGTATCTTTTGAGGCTTTTTGTGCTTTACCTTCCACCTTGGGGATTTACCTTTTTTGTCTTGGAGGATTTCCTTTGTTTTTGTAGGATTCCTTTTGAGGTTGTGGAGTTACATGTTTTCCTGAAGAACTTCACTTTTTACTTCATTAAATACACCGTCTCAAGTACTGCTGTGTCTGCCTCATCTTCTGGGTTCTGCCGACTATTCGTGGCTCAGTTGGTTAAGTGACTGTTTCTCACTCCGGAGACCCGGGTTCATAACCGGGTCCAGACAGTTTACAATCTTAGCTAGACAAGCAACTAAGATTTTCAATATGGGAGACAATTTGGCGTTAACGTTAGTTTCATTATCTTGCATTATCTTTTGGTTTAAAGTAATTGATGTCAACGTTAATGATACTGGTAGTCAAATTTTGTGACTTAACACCATGTGGTTAAATGTGTTTTTCAGCTGTTAATTTAAGCACAGACATGCTGCCCAGCCTCTCTAAGGAGGATTTACGTGATCTCTTTCCCGGGCCAGAGCACTTCTTCAGAAGGAGAACCATTTGGAGATTTACTCATGGTGTAAATGAGGTAATGTTAGATTTTGACATTTGGGAGACATTTAGTCTAACCATGCAGACAGTGTTTCCTGTTTTCAAAGTAGCATTTCCTGGCCATCATTACAAAACATGTATCTAAAGATGTAGTTGTTTTGGTGTTTGCTGTTAGGTTGTTGTTATAGTGTGGTGTTCTTTTTTCTTTATAATTACCATTGCATATATGTTTGTCTTGCACAGGGTCAGGGAATCAGACCTGTGTAGACCAGGCTCCTCCTCTGGGACCTGTGATTTTATCCCCACTCCCACTCCCTTCCACTCTCCACCCCCCCCCCCCCCTTCCTCCACCCTCCTGTCCCCTTCATCCCACCACCCCTCTCCAAACCCAAGAGACCAACATGGTGCCAACCATACAGCTTGTCAGCCCACAGTATGTCTTATACACAGACACAGAGTTGGAGCAATCAAGAAGCACCTTTTTTTAACAGCGTGCTGGACAATGAGACAATATATCCTTTCCAAAGATCTTTGCTGTCGGTTAATCAGGAATACAGTAACAAGCATGATTTCCATTAAGAGAGCAGTAGGGGATGACTTCCAGTATCCATGCAGCCGTGAACTCACTGTAATGGTGAAGCGTCTCATAGAATACTACCCAATGCTGCGGGACAGATCTACAACCAGTGGAGCTGAATGTGTAAGTCACTACTCAGGTATTCAACACGCAGTACTGTTTCCAAATGCAGTACTGTTGGATACCTGGCAGCCAAAGTGCAAACATCTGACTCTCAAAATAGGAGGGATGTGCTTCATCCAGATTAATCAGGGCAACATGTGTCTGCTTGTATTTTCATTTCTGGATTAGATTTTGTTTAAAAACTTCTTATGGCTGAAATCCTGCTAATGCAATCGATATGACAACAGCCAGTGAAAGTGCAGGTCGCCAAATTCAAACAACAGAAATCTCATAATTAAAATTCCTCAAACATACCAGTATTTTACATCATTTTAAAGATTACCTTGTTGTTAATCCCACCACAGTGTCCAATTTCAAAAAGGCTTTACCACAAAAGCACACCAAATGATTATGTTAGGTCAGTACCTAGTCACAGAAAAACAGCCATTTTTTCCAGCCAAAGAGAGGAGTCACAAAAAGCAGAAATAGGGCTAGAATTAATCACTAACCTTTGGTGATCTTCATCAGATGACACTCATAGGACTTCATGTTACACAATACATGTATGTTTTGTTCGATAAAGTTCATATTTATTTCCAAAAATCTCAGTTTACATTGGCGCGTTATGTTCAATAATGTTTTGCTTCCAAAACATCCGGTGATTTTGCAGAGCCACGTCAATTTACAGAAATACTCATAATAAACATTGATAAAAGATACAAGTGTTATGCATGGAACTTTAACTTCTCCTTAATGCAACTGCTGTGTCAGATTTCAAAAAAACTTTACGGAAAAAGCACACCATGCATTAATCTGAGTACGGCGCTTAGACACAAAATCAAGCCATACAGATACCCCCCATGTTGTGGAGTCAACAGAAGTCAGAAATAGCATTATAAATGTGCACTCCCAGGAACCCCAGTTCCACAATAGATGTGTTTGTTAGGAATCTGTGAAGAAGCAGCTTTTGAAAAGGATTCAGTATGTGACAACCCCCAAAAAGATGCAGGGAACGAGCCCTTCAAGAAAGAGGCCACGAAGCCTTCGATTTCAGAAGAGCCAGGAGATGTCCACTGATGAGACTGACGAATCCACCTCCTCAACCCTGATCTTGGAGAGATCCCCACAATCTAGATGCTGCACCCCAGATGTTGAACAGTTGGGTGGTAAGTACACAAATTAAAATAGTGGATAGTGTTTCTGTATAAATGCAACTTCTACTACTACTCTAAGTGAGGGACTAGAAACAAAGTGACTATTTAGTCTTCAGTGTTTCCTGTGGAATGAGAGTTTTGGAGGGTAGTACCAGCGGAATCACTGGACTTAATTTCAGTCTACATTTTAATGTTAATAGTTCGGGTTTGTTAAGTTTTCTGGCATCAGATACTATTGAGAGCCCACAGAACCAGGTGAGACATTATAAAACTCTATAGGAGATGTACAAAGGAAGTTACTGGCTCAGTTGACAATGGAGAATCCCATGAATGGATACATTTTTGTTTAAAGTTTAAATCAAATTTGCTTTGTTAAAATCCCCAGCTACAATAAATGCGGCATCGGGATATGTGGTTTCCAGTTTGCACAAAGTCCAGTGTAGTTTCTTGAAGGCTGTCGTGGTTTTGGCTTGAGGGGGAATATACATGGCTGTGACTATAACCAAAGATAATTCTCTTGGGAGGTAATATGGTCTGCATTTGATTGTGAGGTATTCTAGGTCAGGTGAACAAAAGGACTGTACGTTTCTGTATGTTTCTGTGGTTAATCATAAAACATATACCACTGCCTTTCTTCTTCCCAGACAGTTCTTTATTCCTGTCTAAACGATGTACGGAGAACCCAGCTGGTTGTATGGACGGGGACAGTATATCTGGAGAGAGCCATGATCCCGTGAAGCAGAGTATGTTACAGTCCCTGATGTCTCTCCCGAAGAAGATCCTCGCCCTGAGTTGGTCTACTTTATTATCCAGAGAATGAATATTAGCGAGTAATATTCTCAGAAGCGGGGGACGTTGTGCATGGCTCCTGAGTCAGACTAGAAGTCCACTCCGAATGCCATTCTCCACCGGCGGCGTCTTGGAGCAGCCTCTGGAAAAAGTTCAGTGGGGGGTACGAACAAAGGATCCAATTCAGGAAAATCGTATTCCTGGTCGTATTGCTGATGAGTTACCATCACTATGATACCCAAAAGTTATTTCCGGCTGTATGCGATAACACCAAAAACGTTCTGGGCTAATAATGTAATAAATAACACACACAAATACTGCAAAGTTGCATGGGAGCAAGAAGCAGAGCTGCACATGGCTCCCATGCAACTTCTGCATCACTGGCAGCATCAGGGGTAAATCTCTAGTAGGTTGAATGGTGAAAGATAACTAACTCATTTTCACAATTGTTTGTAATTAGTACAGTCAGACACAGAACACCACATGGGCATGATGACAAACATTAGTGAAAAATAAAGTTTTCCATAGAACCTTGCCTAGAGAAGTTCTGAGATTACTGTGTGTTGGTCATTTAAACTAAACATCGCCATCATCCAAGTTGGTTGGCATGCCCATCTACCTAGCGGGAAGGTACAGTGGATTCGGAAAGTATTCAGACCCCTTGACTTTTTCCACATTTTGTTACAGCAGTCTTAATTCAAATGAATTAAATCATATTTTCTCCTCCTCAAACAGGGTTTTAGAAATATTTGCAAATGTATTAAAAATCTGAAATCCTAAACATAACATTTATATAAGTATTCAGACCCTTTACTCAGTACTTTGTTGAAGCACATTTAGCAGAAATTATAGCTTCGAGTCTTCATGGGTACGACGCTACAAGCTTGGTACACCTGTATTTGAGGAGTTTCTCCCATTCTTCTCTTCACATCCTCTCAAGCTCTGTCAGGTTGGATAAGGAGCATTGCTGCACAGCTATTTTCAGGTCTCTCTATAGTTGTTAGATCGGATTCAAGGGGTTCTGGATGGGCCCCTCAAGAACATTCAGACACTTGTCCCAAAGCCACTCCTGCATTGTGTTGGCTGTGTGCTTAACTAACATCAAGGCGGTGGCCCGTTCCTGTAGGTTCATGCTCTACAACATCCGCAGAGTACGACCCTGCCTCACACAGGAAGCGGCGCAGGTCCTAATCCAGGCACTTGTCATCTCCCGTCTGGATTACTGCAACTCGCTGTTGGCTGGGCTCCCTGCCTGTGCCATTAAACCCCTTCAACTCATCCAGAACGCCGCAGCCCGTCTGGTGTTCAACCTTCCCAAGTTCTCTCTCCTCCGTTCTCTCCACTGGCTTCCAGTTGAAGCTCGCATCCGCTACAAGACCATGGTGCTTGCCTACGGAGCTGTGAGGGGAACGGCACCTCAGTACCTCCAGGCTCTGATCAGGCCCTACACCCAAACAAGGGCACTGCGTTCATCCACCTCTGGCCTGCTCGCCTCCCTACCACTGAGGAAGTACAGCTCCCGCTCAGCCCAGTCAAAACTGTTCGCTGCCCTGGCCCCCAATGGTGGAACAAACTCCCTCACGACGCCAGGACAGCGGAGTCAATCACCACCTTCCGGAGACACCTGAAACCCCACCTCTTTAAGGAATACCTAGGATAGGTTAAGTAATCCCTCTCACCCCTAAGTTTTAGATGCACTATTGTTAAACTGTCCCACTGGATGTCATAAGGTGAATGCACCAATTTGTAAGTCGCTCTGGATAAGAGCGTCTGCTAAATGACTTAAATGTAAATGTAATGTAGGGTCATTGTCCTGTTGGAATGTGAACCTTCACCACAGTCTGAAGTCCTGAGAGCTCTGTAGCAGGTTTTAATCAAGGATCTCTCTGTACTTTGCTCTGTTCATCTTTCCATTGATCCTGAAAAACATCCCCATAGCATGATGCTGCCACCACCATGCTTCACCATAATGATGGTGCTAGGTTTCCTCCAGATGTGACGCTTGTCATTCAGGCCAAAGAGTTCAACTTTTGTTTGATCAGACCAGAGAATATTGTTTCTCATGGTCTGAGTCTTTAGTTGTCTTTTGGCAAACTCCAAGTGGGCTGTCATGTGCCTTTTACTGAGGAGGGGCTTCCGTCTGGCACCTCTACCATAAAGGCCTGATTCGTAGAGTGCTGCAGAGATGGTTGTCCTTCTGTAAGGTTTTCCAATCTCCATGGAGGAACTCTTAAGCTCTGTCAGAGTGACTATCGGGTTCTTGGTCACCAGGAGGCCAGCTCTAGGAAAAGTCTTGGTAATGCCAAACTTCTTCCATTTAGGAAAAGTCTTGGTAATTCCAAACTTCTTCCATTTAAGAATGGAAGGCCACTGTGTTCTTGAGGACATTCAATACTGCAAAAATCGGTACCCTTCCCCAGATTGGTACCCCAAAATTTGGTACCCTTCCCCAGATCTGTGCCTCGACACAATCCTGTCCCGAAGCTCTACTGTAGGAACTGACGCTGGAGATTAAAAGCAGGTACAGGGAGTCAAACATTTAAATTAGGAACAGACATAGAACTAGACAGGAACAGCGCCAGCACATGGGTAACACAATGACATACTACAATTCATGTGGAAGTGGGGAACAGAGCAGGGGGACAGACAGATGTAGGGAAGAAAATAACACAGGTGATTGAGTCCAAATGATCGCTGATGCATGTGATGAGTGAAGCAGGTGTGCGTAATGATGTTGGCAGGTGTGCGTAATGCCGGGGAGCCTGGCGCCTTCGAGTGCCAGGGAGGGGAGCTGGAGCAGGCATGACAGTACCTCCCCCTCTAGGTGCGCCACCCAACGTCCCACCAGGGCGAGTCTTAAGGGCCGACCGAGGCCTGGGCACTGGACCAGCCGGTTGGTGCGTAAAGGTCTACAATTGCCTGGCCTTTGAGTGCCAGGGAGGGGGAGCGGGAGCAGGAGCAGGCGTGACATTTACAGATAATTCCTTAGACCTCATGGCTTCGTTTCGGCTCTGACATGCACTGTCAGCTGTGGGATCTTATATGGACAGGTGTGTGCCTTTTCAAATCATGTCCAATCAATTGAATTTACCACAGGTGGACTCCAATCAAGTTGTACAAACATCTCAAGGATGATCAATTGAAGCAGGATGCACACTCTGTACTACTATATACAATCTCTATGTGCACTATATTACTCCCAATGATTTATTACTGAACCAAGGCTTCAGCACCCAGTGCCATCTTCATGGTCACATCGGTGAGAGTATCTCTCAGCTCAGGCATTTATGAGCACTATAAAAAACATAATCTGATACCTCAACAGCCTGTAATTAATTTAACTACTGAAAACAGGATATATGACAGACTGTTTCTTTAAAGGGATGTTACTACAATCAGCTTTTTCATCCACACAATTTTATGATGCATAAAATTGAGCACAGAGCCATGCAATCTCTATAAACAAATATTAACAGTAGAATGGCCTTACCAAAGAGCTCAGTGACTTTCAACGTGGCACCGATGCCATCTTTCTAACAAGTCAGTTCGTAAAATGTCTGCCCTGTTAGTGCTTTTATTGTGGAATCTTCTAGGAGCAACAACAACTCAGCCGCAAAGTGATAGGCCACACAAGATCGCAGAATGGGAACGCCAAGTTCTGAAGCGTGTAGCACGTAAAATTAGTCTGTCCTTGGTTGCAACACTCACTATCGAGATCCAAACCACCTCTGGAAGCAACTTCAGCACAAGAACTGCTTGTCGGGAGCTTCATGAAATGGGTTTCCATGGCCGAGCAGCCGCACACAAGCTCACCATGTGCAATGCCAAGCGATGTCTGAATTGGTGTAAAGCTCGCCACCATTGGACTCTGGAGCAGTGGAAACACGTTCCCTGGAGTGATGAATCATCACATGAATCTGGGTTTTGCGGATGCCAGGAGAACGCTACCTGTCCAAATGCATAGTGCCAACTGTCAAGTTTGGTGGAGGAGGAATAATGGTCTGGAGCTGTTTTTCATGGATCGGGCTAGGTCCCTTCCAATGAAGGTCAATCTTAAAGCTACAGCATATAATATTCTAGACGATTCTGCGTTTTCAACTTTGTGGCAACAGTTTGGGAAAGGCCCTTTCCTGTTTCAGCATGACAATGCCCTCCCACACAAAGCAGGTCCATACAGAAATGGTTTGTTGAGATCGGTGTGGAAGAACTTGACTGGCCAGCACAGAGCCCTGATCTCAACCCCAAGAAACACCTTTGGGATTAATTGGAACGCCGATTGCGAGTCAGCCCTAATTGCCCTCCATCAGTGCCCAACTTCAATACTGCTCGTGGCTGAATGGAAGTAAGTCCCTGCAGCAATGTACCAACATCTAGTGGAAAGCCTTCCCAGTAGAGTGGAGACTGTTATTGCAGCAAAGGGGGGACCAAATCCATATCAATGCCCATTATTTTGGAATGACATGTTCAACGAGCAGGAGTCCATGTACTTTTGGTCATTATAGCTGGATCTACAAAACAGATTGTCTGGGGCGTGGATTTGTCTCAACAGAGCAATATTTTTTGGAGAAAACATCTGACAAAGTTTGAATTTGAAGTGCAATAGCCCTTTAATTTTCTATTCCCATAGAGCTGCCAGACTGGCTGGTTCTGAATCCACGAGCTGAGATCTTTCTCTCAGATGGGGAAGCAGCTAGGAGATTAATTATTTCCTACATCTGTCTCAGCAGTCCAGTTAGAAGAGGACAAACAATTTATCACTCTCCTGACGTTAAAGACGGGAGAACATTGGAGAGGTTGCTGCTTGCTGTGAGTTGTCCTTTGGAGTGTTAGAACATTAGAAGTTAATGGCTTGACATCGCAGGGAATAAGAAATAACCACCTCCAGATTGGGTCTAAAGCCTCCTATGTCAAGCACAACCATTGAATAACGAGACCAGAAATAAAGGGCGTTCTCAAAATGGTCGACTCTACTCTGCAGTACATTGGCTTTACAGAGTAAGGAGAGTGTATGAAAATCTAATGATATTCATAACATAGGGGAAAATAAGGAGGAGGATTTTGGGATTTATATGTAGTTAAAAAAAGAGGTAGTTAATTAAATACACTTGGTTTTGCCAGAGATTATATTTACAAATACATTTAATTATTTCAGTTTTTCTTTTTTCATCCATTCAATTTTAAATGAAAGGCTTGGATAGTTTAATCCATTTAACCCTCCAATTCAGAATGACAAGTTCACTGGTAGATCCGCTCCAGACGTGGTCTTTCAACTGTCTTAAAGTAGAAACTCAAAGACACGAACCATAGAGTTACGGACTTAACGGTCAACTGAATAGACATTATCAAACAGGGACATGTATTCAATCAAATTAAAGAATAGGTTACAGACAAACCTACATTTTGTTTACATGTGCTAAAACTGGAGAAGACAAAACTCTCCTATAGATGGAAGGGCTGTGTCTGTGAGTGGGGACACAATCCTGGGGAAGGGGAAAGTCTAGAGCCCACACAATCATCTAACGACCAGCTCACTACAGGGAAAATATAGTACTCTCAATGGGCTAGAGCGGCGTTCCTCTAGAGAAACTCTACTGATAGAATGAAAGTAGAACAACTACCGTTAGGAAATCAGACTATACCGCAGACTTATATTTTGGTGAAGAAAGAAACGTTTAGAAAAAAAACATTGGAATGGAACACTTTTCTAGTGTTGTTACCTTCATATGCCTCCGATTTGAAGTCATCGCTCTCAAACTCACACACACACACACACAGAGACCAACATGAATATGCATGTCCAGGCCTGTCATGGTAGCTGGTAATGAGGTTATTACTGCAGAGGGCTCGGAGCTCAATCAGAGGTCTGCATGTCTCAGTGATGTTTAGAAATGGCTAGCAGAGACGTCAGTCTCCGTTTATATCCATCATTATCTCGCCCCGGGCTGCAGTGGGCCGGGGCCACAGATGATGAACCCCCTCCGGTGAACTGCAGGGGGCGCAGCATCGGGCAGCCGGCCTCTCAGGGCCGGCGGCCACGATTCCCGTTCAGCTGATTAGGCCTGCCAGGAAACCAAGGGAGACTGTACTGTTGTACTGCCCACACGTACACACACAAACTTTATGCTTGTACACATGGATGACACACACGCACATATATACATATAGACATTGACATCACACACATACAGTTCATTCAGAAAGTATTCAGACCCTTGACGCTTTCCACATTTGTTATGTTGCAGCCTTATTCTAAAATGGATTCAATTGTTTTTTTCCCCTCATCAATCTACAAACAATACCCCACAATGACAAAACAGAAACAGGTTTTTGACATTTTTGCAAATTTGTAAAAATGCAAAAATTCATATCACATTTAAGTATTCAGACCCTTAACTCAGTACTTTTTTGATGCACTTTTGGCAGCGATTACAGCCTCAAGTCTTCTTGGGTATGACACTACAAGCTTGGCAAAGCTGTATTTCTGTAGTTTCTCCAAATTCATCTCCGCAGAACCTCTCTAGCTCTGTCAGGTTTGATGAGGAGCGTCACTGCACAGCTATTTTCAGGTCTCTCCAGAGATGTTGATCGGTTTTAGGTCCGAGCTCTGGCTGGGTCACTCAAGGACATTCAGAGACTTGTCCATAACCCTCTTATGCGTTTATCTTGGCTGTAAAAGTGAGTGTGGGAAAAGTGACAAAAGGTATGTTGACAATCAACAATGACAAGCCACTGGGGTCTGACAACTTTGATGGAAAATGACTGAGGATAATAGCGGATGATATTGCAACCCATTTTTGACATATCTTAAATTCAAGCCTACTAGAAAGTGTGTGCCCGCAGACCTGTCCCCTACTTAAGAATAGTAAAGTCCCCTTAACTTCTTTGGATATATGACAGACTGTTTCTTTAAAGGGATGTTACTACAATCAGCTTTTTCATCCACACAATTTTATGATGCATAAAATTGAGCACAGAGCCATGCAATCTCTATAAACAAATATTAGCAGTAGAATGGCCTTACCAAAGAGCTCAGTGACTTTCAACGTGGCACCGATGCCATCTTTCTAACAAGTCAGTTCGTAAAATGTCTGCCCTGTTAGTGCTTTTATTGTGGAATCTTCTAGGAGCAACAACAACTCAGCCGCAAAGTGATAGGCCAGGGGATAGTATTTTCACGGCCGGATAAAAAGTGTGTCCAAAGTAAAGCGTGTCCTGCTACTCAGACCCAGAAGCTAAGATATGCATATTATCAGTAGATTTGGATAGAAAACCCTCTGAAGTTTCTAAAACTGTTTGCATCATGTCTGTGAGTATAACAGAACTTATTTGGCAGGCAAAACCCCGAGGACAAACGGTTCAGATTTATCTTTCTGAGGTCACTCTTTTCAATGGGCTTTCATTGGGAATCCAGATTTCTAATCAACTTTCCAGTTCCTAGCGCTTCCACTGTATGTCAACAGTCTTTAGAAATTGGTTGAGGTTTTTCCTTTGAGAACTGAAGAAGTAACACTGTTCAGAATGAGGCTCGAGTCTAGTGTACTCTTTGTTTGTAGCGTGTGACCTGTAAAGCACGCTCCACTTTTTTTTCCTCCGGTATTGAACACAGATCATACCGTCTTCAATTTTATCGATTATTTACGTAAACAAATATATACATTTGTATTAGGAATGTTACGTCGTTCGTCTGTTGAATGAAGAGAGTCAGACCGAAATGCAGATGTAGGTTATTCATGACTTTAATGAAGGAATTGCGGTACATGAAATAACTGAATACGAAAACAACAAACGAAACGTGAAACTAATTACAGCCTATCTGGTGACTACTACACAGAGACAGGAACAAACACCCACCAAATACAACGCGAACTCAGGCTACATAAATACGGTTCCCAATCCGAGACAACGAGAATCACCTGACTCCAACTGAGAATCGCCTCAGGCAGCCAAGCCTAACTAGACACACCCCTAATCATACACAATCCCAATTAATACAAACCCCAATACGAAACCCAACATATAAACCCATGTCACACCCTGGCCTACCCAAACATATACCAAAAACACAAAATACAATGACCAAGGCGTGACAAGGAAAGTAGTTTGACATGTTTGGACAAAGCTTACAGGTAACTTATGAGACATTTTGTTGAGCGACTTGGAACCGTTTTTTTTTTGATCAAACGCGCCAAATAAATGGACATTTTGGATATATATATCGACGGAATTAATCGAACAAAAGGACCATTTGTGAGGTTTATGGGACATATTGGAGTGCCAACACAAGAAGCTCGTCAAAGGCATGAAATATATTTTTATTTCTGCGTTTTGTGTTGCGCCTGCAGGGTTGAAATATGCTTTTCTCTCTTTGTTTACTGGGGTGCTAACCATAGATGATAGCATTGTTTGCTTTTGCCGAAAAGCCTTTTTGAAATCTGACACATTGGCTGGATTCACAACAAGTGTAGCTTTAATTTGGTATCTTGCAAGTGTGATTTCATGAAAGTTGAATTTTTATAGTAATTTATTTAAATTTGGCGCTCTGCAATTTCACTGGATTTGGCCAGGTGGGACGCTAGCTAGGTTATTAACAGAGTCAAATAGCCGACCAATCAGCCTGTTACCAACCCTTAGAAAACTTTTGGATAAAAAGGTGTTTGACCAGATACAATTCTATTTCACAGTAAACAAATTGACAACAGACTTTCAATATGCTTTATAGGGATGGGCATTCTACAAAAACACTATTTACACATATGACCGATGATTGGCTGACAGAAAAAGATTGTGGTTTTGCTAGACTTCAGTGCGGCTTTTGACATTATTGATCATAGTCTGTTGCTGGAAAAAAATGTATGTGTTTTGGCTTTACACCCCCTGCTATATTATGGATAAAGAGTTACCTGTCTTACAGAACACAGTTCATATTAATTATTTAGTGTCTCCAACAAAATCAAGGTAGATTCAGGAAATCCCCAGGGCAGCTGTCTAGGACCATTACTTTTTTCAATCTCTACTAACGACATTGAATAAAGCCAGTGTGTCAATTTATGTCGATGACTCAACACTATGCACATCAGCTACCATAGCGACTGAAATGACAGCAACAGCTGAGGAGACTAAACTGCTTGGAGAAACGCTGGATTGTAAAACTGTCATGGTCAAAACATATTGATACAACAGTAGCTAGGATGGAGAACATTCTGTTTATAATAAGAAGCTGCTCTGCATTCTCAATAGCACTATCAACAAGGCAGGTCCTACAGGACCAAGTTTTGTCACACCTGTACTCCTGTTCAGTATTGTGGTCAGGTGCCACAAAGAGCGACATAGGAAAAATGCAATTGGCTCAGAACAGGGCCTCACGGCTGGCCCTTGTATGTTCATAAAGAGTTAACATTAATAATATGCATGTCAATCTCTCCTGGCTCAAAGTGGCGGAAAGATTGAATTCATCACTACTTGTATTTGTGAGAGGTTTTGACATGTTGAAAGCACCGAGCTGTCTGTTTAAACAACTAGCACACAGCTCAGACACCCATGCATACCCCAGAAGACATGCCACCCGAGGTCTCTTCACAGAACAGACTATGGGAGGTGCACAGTACTACATGGAGCCATGACTAAATGGAACCCTATTCCACATGAAGTAACTCATGCCAGCAGTAAAATTTGATTGAAAAAAAACAGATAAAAATGGAACAGCAGGGACTGTGAAGCAACACAAACATAGGCATATGCAAACAAACACACAATAATAAACACACTATAAAGACATGGATTTTGTGATATAGATACAGTTGAAGTCGGAAGCAATTGCGAGCTTTACTAGCAAACATCGCTGTTGCCAAAAATATGGGACATGTTCAGCAGGGCTCAGCGTTACAGAACGGTCACGTATAAATGTTTTGTGTAGAAGCAATTGTGTTGGTGGTACAAACTATAACACTTCAAAATTGACCAGGAACATACCGATTAAGTATGACTTTTATTGCCAGCTAATGAATGTATGCCCTGTACATATTGTAGTGACCCACACAGACAGCTGTGTGTTATGAGTTATGCTGTTCATTTGTTATGTTGTACTTACCAGTCTGACATGCCTGTTAACCTGCTATCTGCCAACGATGGGAATGCCTGGAATGTTCCAGAACCGGGCATCCTTCTGGTTGGTGGATTGGCGGGGGGGTTTGGAAGGAGGTTGGAGCAGCGCAAGTTTAAGACCATGCTTAGCCATTGTCCTCTCTCTTTACATCGGTTCTTAACTTCTTGATGCTACCCATCCCATTAGCGGGATAATTGTAATCAACAACCGCTGAATTGTCGAGAGCCACATTCAAATAATATTACTAAAAATATTTTTATTTTGAAATCACAAGTGCAATATAGCAAAACACAGCCTTTTGTTAATCCACCTGTCATGTCAGATTTTGAAAATATGCTTTACAGCGAAAGCAATCCAACCGTTTGTGTAAGTTTAGCGATCACTCGACAAAACATTATGAATATCTAGCATCAAAGTAGCTTGGTCACGAAAATCAGAAAAGCAATCAAATTAATCGCTTACCTTTGATGATCTTCGGATGTTTTCACTCAGAGGACTCCCAGTTACACAATAAATGTTCCTTTAGTTCCATAAATATTATTTTTATATCCAAAATACCTCTGTTTGTTTGGCGCATTATGTTCAGAAATCCACAGGAAAGAGAGGTCACGACAACGCAGACGAAAATTCCAATTGGTATCCGTAATGTCCACAGAAACATGTCAAACGTTTTTTATAATCAAACCTCAGGTTATTTTAAAAATATATAATCGATAATATATCAACCTCAACTGTATTTTTCAGTAGGAGAGGGAATGGCAATGGCTGCCCAAACTCTGTTGCACATACAAAACACTGCTGGCACCCAGCCATACAATGACGCAATGTTATCTTTCTCGCTCATTTTTCAAAATAAAAGCCTGAAACTATGTCTAACGACTGTTGACACCTTGATGAAGCGATAGGAAAATGAATCTGGTTGATATCCCTTTAAATGGAGCAAAGGCAGGCTATGGAACATGGAGTTTTCAAAATAGACGCCACTTCCTGGTTTGATTTTCCTCAGAGTTTTGCCTGCAGTGTCAGTTCTGTTATACTTAGTCAATATTTTGACAGTTTTGGAAACTTCAGAGTGTTTTCTATCCTAATCTGTCAATTATATGCATATTATAGCATCTGGTCCTGAGAAATAGGCTGTTTACTTTGGGAACGTTATTTTTCCAAACATAACAGTGCCCCCTAGCTTCAAGAGGTTGAAAATAGATTTTGTTACAGTTTTCCTTGGTTTATTTGGCGTGGGCTATGGCCAAGCAGTAGCCTGTGTTGAGTTTGGTTAATAAACCGGGAATTCGTAAATGCAATCCTCTGTGTTCATTTAGGATATAGCCAGGTCATTACAATATTTTAGCAATTTATTGACCTGCGAATTGTTACTGAACTAAATCTTAATCAAACTTTGGAGATCCCTTTGGTGCCACAGAATCTTTTGTTTTTTGCCCCTTCTTGCGACTAGCAATCCCGGATCCGGGAGAGTAATCATAGCCTCAAACGAATTAGCATAACGCAGCGGACATAAATACCCCTAGAAACTTTTCCTATTCATGAAAATCGCAAGTGAAATATATTCAAACACAAGCTTAGCCTTTTGTTAATCACACTGTCATCTAAGATTTCCAAAATATCAAATCAAAATCAAATCAAATTTATTTATATAGCCCTTCGTACATCAGCTGATATCTCAAAGTTAGATAGCAAATGTTCCTTTTTTCCAAAAATATTATTTTTGTAGGCAAAATAGCTCCCGTTTGTTCATCAGCTTGGCTGAGAAATCGACCGGAAAATGCTACCACTACAATGCCAAACTTTTTTCAAATTTAGCTCCATAATATCGACAGAAACACGGCAAACGTTGTTTAGGATCAATCCTCAAGGTGTTTTTAACATATATATTCAATAATATATCCGTCGAGGCAATTGGTTTCTCATAAGAAGCGATTGGAAAAATAGCTACCTCAGTATTTCATGCAAGAATTTCTGAGGGAGACACCATGTGACCACTTGCTAAATATGGTCCCTTACGGCTATTCTTCAACGGAAATGCGTAAAAAGATGTCCCAATGCTGTAGACACCTTGGGGAATAAACTCATTCTTAGCTCATTCACAGCCATATAAGGAGTCATTGGCATGAGGTGGTTTCAAAAAATGTGGCACTTCCTGGTTGGATTTTTATCTGGGTTTCGCCTGTAACATCAGTTCTGTTGCACTCACAGACAATATCTTTGCAGTTTTGGATACGTCAGAGTGTTTTCCATCCAAAGCTGTCAATTATATGCATAGTCGAGCATCTTTTCGTGACAAAATATCTTTATCTTTCATCCAATTATTAAAATAGCGCCCCCTAACACCAAGAGTTTAAGTTTGTAACAATTGTGAGAGCAAAATTACAAGATTATGTTATAATACTGTTATTGCATCAAAAAGCTGTTTTATGCAACAGAATAGGGTTCTTAGAACTCTATTTTGTCTGTGTGAACTGAGAGTGGGCCTCTGGGGCTTAACGCTGACAGTAGATTTACGGTGCCTTAGGTGATAAACCTAACAAGCCACATTCCAGTCATGTGAGGGAGATTGCGTTGGTCTGACTGGAAGGTACCAGAGAGAGATAGTTTGGGTATGAATAATGATGAGGGGATCCTTGTTTTGGGGGCAAGGCCCTGGTTTCCACACAATAAGAACAGTTTTTACAGCAGACACTGTCATTCATTTCTTTCATACGAATCCTAACCTTGTGACCCATTCCACCCATCTGTTGTTTGTCATATAGACTTAGGGTGTGTATCATTGCTATAAAATATCTTTGTATCCTTTGTGTCGGGGATCTCAACTAATCATCTAAAGGTGGTTAGTCGACCAGCCATCGTTATTGTAGAGCACTCACATCATTCACTTGTGTGTATGGTGTGGCATGCTTTCCTTATTAATACCTTAATAAAGATTTTGTTTAAGTATAACTCTGACTTGTGTGATAAGTTTGTCTCTCCTAATTTGATAATACAGAAATAACCACGACACAATACACATAATTCCTTGCAATTAGATATTCTGGTGACTTATTAAATTATTGTTTGGAGACTTTGTTAAAGAATGTGATTCCTTTTCATAAATATGAAATATATTTTATGTGAATTATGCATTTTATTATAGTGTGTTTTATTTGTAATGTATTTGAAGGGCTGTTGTGTTTTATGTATGTACTGGGTTTTATTTGTAAACGTATACAGGTGTAACGGCGTTCTTCTGTCGAAAGAGAGTCGGACCAAAATGCGGCGTGGTAGTTACTCATGTTCTTTAATGAAAAAACAACGATACATGAAATAACTGTATATATACAAAAACAACAAAAGGAACGTGAAAACCTATACAGCCTGTCTGGTGAACACTAACACAGAGACAGGAACAATCACCCACGAAATACACAGTGAAACCCCGGCTACCTAAATATGGTTCCCAATCAGAGACAACGAGAATCACCTGACTCTGATTGAGAACCGCCTCAGGCAGCCAAACCTATGCTACACCCCTACTCAGCCGCAATCCCAATGCCTACAAAACCCCAATAATAAACACAACATTTTAAACCCATATCACACCCTGGCCTGACCAAATATATAACGAAAACACAAAATACTTGTCACGCCTTGG